>NC_091433.1:151927967-152083932 GCF_964237555.1 Oryctolagus cuniculus
CTGTTTTTATAACCCCCTCATTCCTGTCTCATTCTGTTGTCTAGAATCATAAAAATTGTTCAACTGTAGCATATTAATATGAAACCTCAGGTTTTACAGTATTCTAAAGGCTGTTGTGATGGACATATGAAGATGTCTTAATCTTGACAAGGGGCACTTCCTATATCAAAGAGAAGGACATGGGTTTTGGAGACAAATGGTACAAACCCTCCTACTTTTACTCTATGATATGCAGTACATTTCCATTTCTGATCTTAATTTTCTCACCTGTAAAAACGTGATTTAAATCTAATGCCAAATTTGTTATTAGTAGTAATGGAAAAAGGAATAGAAAGTGTCCAGCACTAATAAAGTTGGTACTCAATAAAAGGTAGGTGTTATTACTATGATCATTGTTCTTTCTTTCCATAGGTGGACCTTAGTGGTCAGAGGCTATAACTTAACTTACCCAGTTTTGCAATGGAAGTGGATCTATAACTAATGGGTCACAAACTGTAGAAAAATTAGCCACTGGATAGGAACCAGCTGGGATCTAACATTATGATTAATAATTGCTGTACCCATACCTTGAATTTGCTTTATTGCCTTGTTTTCATTCATAGGTAAATTATAGATACAAATGTTTTTGATTGTGGGAACTAAAATTGTGGGCTAAAAATGCTGCTCTGATTATGAATACAATAGAGATTGAGGCAACCTTTTAAATATAAATCTAATCTTTTTAAAAATTTTATTTACATTATACAAGTTTCATGTATTCCATATATACAGATTTAGGTAAATCTAATCTTTAACCCGATGAAATTGCAGGGTGTGGGCATGTGTGTGATATGAATTAGTATATATTATTTCTTTTTTTTTTTTTTTGACAGGCAGAGTGGACAGTGAGAGACAGAGACAGAGAGAAAGGTCTTCCTTTCCCATTGGTTCACCCTCCAATGGCTGCCGCGGCCAGCGTGCTGCGGCCGGCGCATCGCGCTGATCTGATGGCAGGAGCCAGGTGCTTCTCCTGGTCTCCCATGCGGGTGCAGGACCCAAGCACTTGGGCCATCCTCCACTGCACTCCCTGGCCACAGCAGAGAGCTGGCCTGGAAGAGGGGCAACTGGGACAGAATCCGGCGCCCCGACTGGGACTAGAACCCGGTGTGCCATCGCCGCAAGGCGGAGGATTAGCCTAGTGAGCCGCGGCGCCGGCCAGTATATATTATTTTTAGCTCAAAACCTGTTGATTAACCAGCGGTTTACATGTATGAAATAATTCCTAGTGATCCTAGAAATAACTGTTATTTGAACTGAGTAAATTGATGCATTATGACACTGCATTGCTACTTCTCTCTTGCCAAATCTAATTTCTCTACCATGCCCCTCACCATTACCTTTTGTGTGTTGCTTTGCAGCGTGTCAGGGGTCTTGTGTCAGGGTTGTTGACAGACACAAAGCAAATGTATTGTGTATGATGAGACTAAGGTCTTTACTGGACCCATAGTCAAGTCACTGCACATGTGAGACAAACATTAGTGGAAATTTTTTTTTTAAAAAAAGAAGGAAAAAAGTGTAACTTTGCTTCTCTTCACAGACAAGGCTGTTATTGAACCCATCAAAGTTTCTCTCTGAGTTGAGCTTCCTATCAAGGAAGGAGTGTACTTCACTCAATATTTTCAAATTCGGAAAAATTCAATTTCTACTGATAGCTGCTTTCTGGTCCCCCCAAATAAATCACTACTGCTCTAAGACTGCCAGGTGGACTCTATTGTAGATAAAATTGTGCAGTGTTAAGTAGAGTCTTTAATGCAAATATCATATTTACAAACCTACAGTCAACCATCATGGCATACAATTTAAAACCTGCGCACTTCAGATGGCAGATGACTTGAATTTGGCCCATATGGTATGTCTGAAAGTAGAAAAAAGTGATTGGCACTATGAACATGTTTCCATTGCTGAGCAAAGGACTGTTTTTACAAGTAGCCTTTTGATATGTGATGTTTTTCTTCAAGGCTTCTTTATTTCATAGCCAATCATTGCTATTAATCTTACCCTGTACAGCAAATTGCATCTTGTGCTTGAGTGGGGCAAACTCTTTTTCAACTTAAATGGAAATCTCAAAATTCAGTTTTGTTTTTTTTTTAACCAACAAAAGAGTCTGAGTTGCCTCAGATAACAGCCAGCCAAGCTTGAAAAAGAGTCAGCACAGATGTCCTTGAGAATGATTATGCCCAAACACTGAGACAATGGTGCTTCTTCTTAAGTTGGTGTTTTGTTCATCAAAGCTTCATAGAAATTTTGTGAGGATAACAGAGTCTTAAAAAGTATTAATTTACTTTATTTGTGTCTTTATTGACTATGCCTGTTGATGAATCTGTACAGCTTAATTCAACCAAACTGTTGAGATTTATCCACAAGCAATGATGCATTGGCTTTAAAGTTTGTCTTTATCCATTTTGGAAAAAAAATTCAGTAAAATATATTGAGCATACACCCTACTAATTTTAGATATTGGAAAAAGAAAATGCTCAGCCACTAGTAAGGTTCTGATACCTGGCTCGGTAACCAAAACACTCAGAGTGTGTCAAGGTGTAATAGAAAACGATCCTTGCATCGGATTGCATCATGTTACAGCAGGTGATGTAAGCCCTCATCATCTATTACTGGTATAGCATGAATAATATGGTTGCTAGGCTTTGGTTTGAATTCCTTTCCAGTGTTCATTTTGATCCACTTAGATTCAGTTTTTTACAAAACTAAGTCAAGTGACTGAGTAGGTGAGAATTCCAAGTTCAGAAGGGAGGAAGATCACTGAGGGCTGAAAAATCAGAAACACCTTCCTGGACAAATGAAGTCTTGACCCAGACCTTGAAGGATTGGAGACTCTGGGGAAATGATGAATGACTCTCCAGAGAAATTGTTGGCTTTGTGCAATTTTTTTTCAAAGATGGAAACCTCTGAGCATAGACTTCTAAAATGTAGGTGTTAACTGCTTCATCATTTTTGTCTTCAAGCTCACCACACAAAATCAAAATTCAAAAAGAGTGTCAGTGAGCCATGTACAATTCAATAGCAATGATCATTTACAAAGAGAAAGGAGAGTGCATTTTTCATACTCCAATTCAACCACATGAAAGCTAGCATCAGACGTGGCCATTCGCTGAGGTTCTCGCCCAGATAATCAGCTGCCAAGGGCTTTTGTGCTAACCACTTCACCATGTGCTTCAAGTCAACCAAGTTCCTTTCTTTTTCCAGAATTTGTCCTGGGAATATCAAATTCCATTTTCTCTCTTTTCTTAAAATGAAATCAGAAGTCATACAGACTCAACTTTTGCCCTGAAGTGAATTAATCAAAGGAATCTCTCAACAATCTAGTAATTAAAATATTCTGTATAGTATTTGATACATATGCAATTGCAAAAGAAAGTTCTGAAAAAAGTCAGTGTTAGCATTTGGATTGATGCAAATATTGAACCAAATTGATGTAAAAGCAACTACAGGAAAAGGGCCCTTGATAGCCATGTAAAAGGGTATTTGTTCCTTGTGGTACCTGAAACACTGGATTTGGCAGTTATTTTGAAAATGGGCTGCGCTTGAGCTAGTTTTCTGGGAATTATTTGTGATTCAACACCTCTAATATGTAACTGGTTATGCCTGCAATTCCTGTGATATTGTAGTGGAAGCTAACTACAAATAACTTTTTTGGAGAACCAGAGAATGATAGCACCCTCTAAAGAGAGTTAAATTAATCAAAGAACAGAAGTACTCAGTTTCACTATCATGAATGTTCTTTAAGTTATGACAATTGCTTAAGACAATGTACCTCTAGACAATTAAAGAAATATGCATCATTAGGTACATTAGCCTTGATGTAAATACTGCTAATATAAAGATACTTGATTTGCTCTACTTTATAAACCTAGAATAAATCTTATATTCTTTTCACTGAGTGTATTCCTTATCTTTTCTCTTGAAATTGTTCTTGTAAAATACACTAAATGAGAAAAACAAGGTGTATGCAGATTGAAAGGGAAATCTGTTTTCTATATTTGTTTTAAAACCGCCACACAAAAAATTTACAGGGCTGCAGGCAGAGCTGGTGCCTTTGTCTTTCTCTTGCCTACAGCTAGAAACGGTGCATGAATAACACTAGTCAGGTAAGAAGCTATCCTGCTTTTCTTCGGTAATATTTGCCTTAAGGCCCTCTTCCACAGTTAAGTCTTGTTATGAGGCTATTAATGTCACAAGTATTGTTGAAGTGTGTCTCCCATTCTGTCCTCAGGGAAAACTAAGAACAACATATAATTACAGTGGTCACTAATGCAGTGCATTCTTAGAGACCCATGCTTCCTAAGGTGAAAAAATGACCAAAATGCTTTGTTGCTCACTTTATGCTGATGCAGCCTTTTTCCACTCACACACAACAAAAACTCATTAAGCTCATATCCAGAGGAAATAGAGAGATGCCTGTATCATTAGGGACATTTGAATAAGCAAAACATGAAATAGCAGAGTTCATGTGAATGTACACTGTAGCAGTCTATATGCAGCTCAAGTTAATATGCAAATTTTCTTTGCTGAAGGAATGTTTAAAATAAAAAGTGCATTTAATGTGGCATATGAAAAAGACACACAGTTTGGCAGTGATACTAGCTAGGTTCTAACCTGAGCACTTTGATAAGATTTTAGAAAAATCAATCTCTCTAAATTGTGCTTATTTTGTGTATATATATATATATATAAATAGTTAAGAAAATCTTCTTTACAAGTGTTTCTTGAAGGTTAAATTAAAAATAGAGTTTAGGGGTAGACCTTTGGTGCATTGTTTAAGACACCACATGGGATGCCTGCAAACCAAATCAGAGTGCCTAGGTTTGAGTCCCACTTTGCAACTGATTCTTGTTTTCTGTAACATACACCATGGGAGGCACCAGATGATGGCTATGGCTCTTGTGTCCCTGTCATCTGCATGAGAGACTCAGATTGAATTTGTGCTCCTGACTTCAACCTGGTCCAGCCCTGGCCATGCAGTCATTTGAGGAATGAATCAGTGAATGGAAGATATCTGTCTGCCTTTCAGATAAAATAGGATAAATATTTTGAAAAGAAATTATTTTAGATATTTGTTTAAAATAGAAACAATAATGTAATTTAAATCTCCGAGAAATTAATTTATTAGTTACTATTCTTCTATATAATCTTACTGTTGGGTTGTCCAGCTTTCCCCCAATGTTTTCGACAGCAGTCAGTGAGTTAGTCATAGGGAACCTCTAGCACTTCCTTCATTTGCTGTTGGTAAACTGAAACCTAGAGTTATCAACTTAATGTTTGAAGGAAGCAACAGAGTGTATTATAAAGATCATCAGTTTTGGAGACCTGATTCTGAGCCATATCTGTGGCCAAGGTTATTGTGTTTCTCTAAGTCGTTTGACATCTTTGAGTCTTTTTTTTTTTTTCTTTTTGATGAAAAGTAGAAGATAGATACTCTTAAATCAGAATGGTTTTTATGACAATAGGTCTGATCTGACTTCATCATCATTTAAAAAAATCATCTATTATTTTTCACTTTATGTTTCTGTGTGGGAGCAAACTGTTGAAATCCTTACTTAATGTATGCTAGGCTGATCTTCTGTATGTTAAGATAATTGAAAATGAATCTTGATGTGAATGGAAGGGGAGAGGGAGTGGGAAAGGGGAGGGTTGTGGGTGGGAGGGACGGTATGGGGGGGAAGCCATTGTAATCCATAAGTCGTACTTTGGAAATTCATATTCATTAAATAAAAGTTAAAAAAAAATGGTTTTTGTGTATGTGTGTGTGTATGTGTGTGTGTGGGTGTGTGTGGGTGAGTGGGTGCATATGTGTGTAGACTAGATCAAGGAGCAGTTGATCAAAGTAGTGCATTCCCTTTCTCTGTCCTAAACTGCATCCCTTCTTCTACCTTGTTCTTTCTTTACCAGTCACACACCATTGAGTTTGCAGTAATAATACTTTGGACCTCTACTCATGTACCCTCTTTGGGAACTAAGCAGCTAATATAGGATAATTTGAGGGGATTTTTCAAAATACAGGTCGCTCAACCTAAGCCTCAGATGCACCTACTTCAAATCTCTTGAGGGAAGACCCTGTAATCTTTCTTTTAAATAGATTTCTGTTGTGTGGCTAAATTTGGAAAAACTTTCCTTGCGCATTGCTTTTTTTTCCCCCCTCATCTTGTGTGTCATCCACACTTCACGGTGGCTGGGAAACTAGATAAAAATAAGTTTAGAGTTGTGGAAATACTATATTTTTCCAGTTCCTTGTGACTGCATTAGATGTAGAGCAGAATTCCAAGAGGAAGAAAACTTCAGGTATCACACCACTTACAGAAACCTCTTAACATTGTCAGGAAGAATGACTGTCAGATTGGACCAAGTACGATTTGAATACTGGTGAGAAAAGCAAAAGGCCTGTGGCTATTCTGCCAGGCACCAAGCCTCATTTTCTTTGAACTATAATAAGTTTTCAGTGAGACATCTTGGAAATAACCAGTCTGTTCTTTCAAATGAAGTGTGGTTTGAAATATGTTCGACAATACTGCTTAAAGTTAGGTTATTGCTATTCCGAATGTACTCTGCTGAAAGTACTTTACTGCAGCAGAAAGGTAGATGAATACACTCTTTTGCTGATGATAGGTTTCCATTGGATTTTTTTTCCTTGCACTGCTCTGTGGATTTTAGCATGTGGATATGCTTAGATACTGAAATAGATTTTATATGGAGATGCACGGATATAGAAAAGAAGTGACATTATGTATTTTTAGTCAATTAAGTGAAAGGCAGTTTAAACTCTGGTTAGGGAAAATAATCTGTGTGGGTTTTTGTTTTTTGTGTCTTTTTATTTGTTTTGCCCATATTTTTATTTTTTGAATTCTGATATTATGCTGCATTGAAAGAAAATATCAAAATTTGAGATGAAATAGGTTTTCATAGCTATAAAAATAATAAGCTCCTGAGTCTCTAAGTGTAAAAGAAAGAGAAGTATCTGTTGCTATATCTGCCATGCTGATCATGCAATTTCCTGAAAATGGAAGTGATCTTTATCTTGTCTTTTGTCAATGAGGACTTTATAAACATTTCAGATTTAAAATGTAGTCATAGTTTAAAGACTACTGCACTCAGTTGGAAAATTTCATTAAAGCCATTATTTTGGGAAAACCTACAGTCTGAATACAACACAGAATTTGGAAAAAGTGTATAGAGCATGAGTTGCAAACTTAAGTTTGTGTTGGCTGGACGTTCCTGTACTCTATCCTACTCAGTTATGAGATTTTCTCATCCTGCTGCTTTATTTAAAACTTGTTATAATTGACTTACGTATTAAAGAAAAACAATGAGAAATACAGACTAGGATGACTGTTTTTATGGATGATGGTTTTGTATAGGGAAGCTCTTTCAGCAACGTATCCAGTAGGAGATATGCTTGGTTGCAAGGGAAATCGCAGGTGAAAAGGAAAATTCTTCCTTAAAACCAGAGTTCTAAATATATGAGTGCAGGATTTGTCTTCCAGCTCAAATTTTCTCTCATCCTCTTCCTTGCATGAAGCTAAGACATGAATAAAGATGTTACTATAAATGGGATCTGACATATAACTTTCAATACCATAGGTTCTATAAGCCATGCTGTACTTTGCAAATCCAAAAATAATACACAGCCTAAATGAAACTTGTGATACTGATACATAGAAATTTAAGTGACCTATTCCACTTCAAATAATACTAGAGTGAGCCATGGGGGGACCCAGATGTGAAGGCTTCTTTCTCTCTGAGCAACTATAGTCTGTTATTACAGTGCCTTCATGCAGATTTCCATTATAAAATCCTCACTGGTACTTACTGTGAAATTGTTTAGTTCAGTAGAAGGCTGAAGAACTGTAAGCAAATACAATGTCTAAAAGTTCCCATTGTGCAAGTAGTCAACACAGACAGACTGTCCTCAGATAATAGAGAATAGAGAATAATATCATTATAGAAAGCATTTATTTCACAATGAACCACTCTTCACATATGTCACAGCATCTTCCTAGTTTTCAGTGAATCAACATGAGTTTACTAGAAACAAGTCAAATTAAGTTAAGTACATTTCCTTTCCGGGAGAAGGATTTTGGGATTAACAGATACCTGATTGTTAGCAGAGCATTTCACAAAGCATTTTACAATACACCTGAATGGGAAGTTGAAGGGAAGATTTTTCAGCTAACATTGTGATTACCAATAATAAGTTTGCCAGCTGATTTTAGCTGGTATTCATATAAGCGGTTCCTTAAATGAATACTTTCGATTTTGATTAATGGTACTGCTTTTCAATCCATGCTAGTGACTTTAACTTTCTATTAGGATGCTATAAGAGGTAAAACATGAGCATCGCAGGCAAATACTGGCACAGGTGGTATGCATGTATAAATGAGAATTTAAATTTGATAACCTCTATGAAAAGCAAGTATAGCCATCCTTCTTATCCAGAGAAACAGAATTCCTGATAATTAAGTTGCCAGTGATTTTGGAATGGAACCTAAATCTTTTTGACAATCACTTGCAGAAATAGCTTTCCATTGGTGTCTGAGCAATTAAGCAAACATGTTTTAAACTAAAATTGATATTTTAATTTGACAACAAAAGAAAATAAATGAGAAACACATCAAGTCTCTTCACAGTTTAGTGGAGCAGATAAAATAATCATTACCACTCTTGGTTGAATTTGTTTCCCTTTTGCCTTCTTCATCTAATTGGAGAAAGGGGAAATTCTCTCTGTGTGTAATATTCTAGAAACCACTTAGAAGCATTTCAGTGTAAAGGTACCAAGTGGGAGACAAATGTCTTTTGCTTGGTCAAATCCTGTAGGGTCACTTGTCTCTCCTGACCAACATTTTATTCATTTTTCATCTTTATATCCCATGGGTACCAAAAACTTGGCTAATTTTCTCCCCTTCTGGCTATAGCCATCTGCCCTTCCACCTGGGTTCCTTGGTTTCAGACCATCACTAGCATAGCTTTCTCCTTCAGATTTCTGTGAGTGAAAAGACCTTCAAATCCTTTCAATTGTTTCCTGTTGTTACTGTCAATAGAAGCAAAGACACAGCCCAGAGTGTCTAAGCGTCTGCTTCCTTTTTAACCACAGAAGCAAAAGTTATAAATTGTGAAGACAATGAGTCAACTTTCTGTTTATCTCACAAAATCCAACGGTTTTTAAAAGGGCTCAAGGAAGGCACTAGAAAGAGGCAAGACCCTCAGGTGGATACCTTGTTTTATGCCTTTGTCTCTTTTCCCTGTTAGTCTTTCCTTTATTGTTTATTGGATTGTCTGTTACATGCAGATAACATTTCATTGCTGAGAAATAATTTTAAGCTAGTAAGCAAGACTCAGTGTTGGTCCTAGGGATCAAGTATGTATGCTGCTAACTGCAAATTGCTTAGGATGGACCTTCAGGAGCAATCACGGGAAAGGAGGAGGCAGCAATGTTCAAAGGACATCACAGCTAGAAAGACACTCCCCACTATACGGAATAAGAAAAGTAATAAAGCAATAGAGAATATACAAGTGTTAACGTGCCTAAATAAAATTTGCTGTTTCCCTAAATGTAATTTTATTTTTTCTTGAGAGGTCTTGGGAGGCTCTACCTCATCTCAGTTTTTATCTTGGTAAATGAGCCAACCAGTAACCTCTGTTGAAACTAATCTTAACCCCTTCACCCATCTCCCCCTTTCTTAAGCAGGAAATATGTGGTCCTATTAATGCTATTGAGACAAGGAACAATGGGTACTAAGTGAATACCTGGTATACTCTTGTCCCTCAGTCTGTCACTGCTGCATGTATTTTTGTCTTGGAGGACTCTTGCTAGTTATCTCTGTGTTTCATAAAATAATCCATGAGAGTGCTTCCTTTTTTCTTTTATGTCCTAAACCCTAGAGTTGATAAAGATAATGAAAGAAAGTGATATTATACAATATTCTTCCTGCTGCCACCCCACCCTGTTCCATTCCCTCACAAACAGCATTAACCACTTTTCAAGGAAAAGTGTGGAAAATTACCAGGCAGTGACTTTCCAAAGGCTGCATTTTTGGAAGAAGATATACTGACTGGGAAAGTTGCTCTTTCAAGAAAACAAGATGTATTGTTTTTGAGCATATTTTTGGTGTGTTTGATTTTTGATGCTCTTTAACAGTGCTTTTCACAGCTCAGGGGTGTGTGTGTGTGTGTTTGCGTGCGCACATCGGGGGAATGTATAGTTTATTCTTTGATACTAATTTTTTTAAAAAAAGAAAATGAAATAGTTTAATCACAAAATAGTAAAAGCGCTTTTAAACACAAAGCTGATGGGAGTTGTCAAAAGGTGGCTTAAAATCAGATATCCCTCAGATTGAAAGAATGCTGTTAGTCTAAGAAAGGCAAGTGGGATTCAACCTGTACATAGAATCGGACTGCGTAGTGCTGATTGCCTGGAATGTGATGCTAGAATGTTTCTTAGCCCCTTATTACTACAGGTGACTACCCTGGGCATACTTCTTATGTACTTTTAATCTGTAATCGGTTTTCCGAGATCCAGAGAAGGGAATGAAGGAAATTAAATGATCACCAAGAAAGCTAGTATTTATTGGCTGTTTCTTAGCCACTCAGGACCTTGTGAAAAGTAGTGGGAGAGAGATGTACAAATATATACTTTAAAATTTAGAATTCAGGGGCTGGAATTGTGGCACAACAGGTCAAGCTACCACCTGCAAAGTGGGCATCACAGATGAGTACCAATTTCAATATTGGCTGCTCCACTTCCCATCCAGCTCCCTGTTAATGTTCCTAGGAAGGCAGGGGAAGATAGCCCAAGTACTTGGGCCCATTGCCACCCATGTGAAAGAGCAGGGTAGAATTCCATGCTCCTAGCTTCTTCCTGACCCAGCCCTGACTGTTGTAACTATTTGGGGAGTGAACTAGCAGATGGAAGACCTCTCTCCGTTTCTCTCTTTCTCTATCTCGATGTTGATCTCAACCTCGATCTCAATTTCTATCTTGATCTCTATCTCTGTCTCTCTCTACCCCTGCCTTTCAAATAAATAAAAATCTTTTTAAAAGCAGGAATGTATAGTGTAAAAGGTGTGTGTGTGAGATAGAAAGTGAATGAGTAGAGGGGAGAGAATATGAACATGGGCATGACTTGGGGAAAGTAGAACTGGCAAATAATGGAAGAGATGCAATATTTTAACCAAGAACTGTCCAGAAAAAGCAGATAATTTTATTGAAATGGTTCTGAGATTTTGCATTTTGGTCTAGGACACAGCACACAGAAACAGTTGTAAGACAGTGTATCAAAATTGTATCTGGTAAATTAAGCACGTTAAAAGAAGTCTTCAAGATTATCACAATAGGAGTCAAGAGTATTGCAACAGGGGAGAGAGATTGAACTAAACTCCACTGAAACAAAAAGGGGGAGACAAAGAATTGGGGAATAAATGAGGGAGGTAAATAAATGTGAAACTTCTGTGCTTGCTTCTTGATGCTTGTAGAACTTATGGTCTCCCTGCCTTGGAAGTGGAATGGGCAAAAGGGGTGATAACTTTCTAGATGATTGTGTTTCATAATCTAGGAGATTATGGTGTCCAGGATCTGGAGTAAGATATTTCTGGGTTGTAAAACTGACTAGATTCTGGGAAAAGATTTACACCTCAAAGAAGCACAGAAAAAAATTACAGTTGCCAATTCTCTAAAGCAAATGCTCTAAGAAAGGGAAAGTAAGGGGCCTGTAGTCAGGAACAAACCTGTCCAAAATTTAGTCAAGGTAAGAGCAAGGGTAAGGCTGTTGTGGCCAAGTTTAAAATTAAATTCTTAGTTATGCAGCACAGGATGCACAAGCAAGAGCATTAGATAGAGGTGAGAAGTCGAAGTGATCCACAGAGCTTTCCTGGAGGAGGAGAAATGTAAAGAAAGAAGGACATTTCTGTCCAGAACAGCACCAGAAGTGATGACAGGTTGTGCCGATGAAGCATTGTGTGTGGGGCAGCACCTGGGACTTTTGTTAAGACAGATCTGTTCTGCAGTCTTAGATCAACTTTGACTCTCTCCCCTTCTGCCTGTGAGTCCCAAAAGTACTGGTTGTCCTGTCCTTAAAGCTGTCACTTCACTCATGAACCACAGGGGTTCTTTCCCTCCAAATGTGTGCATTGACATTTTTGCTGTCTCTAAAGACAAGTCCTGGTAGATTTGTTCTGTTAGGTGTTTCTATTCAATCATTATAGGAGTTAAGAGACCTAACGTAGCACACTGCAATAAAATAAACTATACAATGGTTTCCTGAATCTTTTCTGAAATGTAAATTCGAAGTCCCACAATATTTTCCCATGTCTTTTATTTCAAAACTCACTATTCAAGGCTATTCTTTAGATTTCCTTTTACTCCTAAAACTGTAGGTGAAGAATAAGACAAACAGTTGCCCAGCAAGCCAGGGCAGAGGAACCAAGTTCCTCTCACAAAGGTACTAAGCATTCCTGAAGACATATGTACCAGATAATAACCCTGAGCCCTTCGAGAATAACTCCCAGGGAATGCAAAGATTTGGACAAATGTCAAAGCATGCCAGATCTCAGCAGCTTGGAGCTTTGGCTTTCAATCCAAGTTGACCTGGCTTTTTTTTTTTTTTTTTAAAGTTTTATTGATTTATTTGAAAGGCAGAGTTAAAGAGAGGCAGAGGCAGAGACAGAGAGGTCATCCATCGCTGGTTCACTCCCTAAATGGCCACAATGACCAGAGCTGCACCGAACTGCACTGAATCCAGGGGCCAGGAGCATCTTCCAGGTCTCCCATGTGGGTGCAGGGGTCCAAGGACTTGATCCATCTTCCACTGCTTTCCCAGGCTATAGCAGAGACCTGGATCGGAAGTGGAGCATCTGAGACTTGAACCAGTGCCCATATGGGATGCTAGTGCACTGACCCATTCTAATCCAGGTTATTTCTACTGCATGTAATGTGACCTTGATAGATGAAACATGTCACTAAACCCCATGTTCTTGATTTAGTAATTAAAGTGAACTGATGGGGATCAGATTGTGGTACCCCAAAATACTTTAAATGAATGAATTTTAGAAAACCATAGAAGCAGATTACTGACCTTCTCACTAAAACCAAAGAAACATTCTTGAACCTTCCACTGTTGCAGGTGATAGAACTTTCATGAGAAAGGTGCCCTTCTTATACCTATAAGAAAGGAACATCCTTGACAAGGATTACAGAGAAGATCTGATCACACAGAACTTATTAATTTCATCTTGTTTATTGGCACAACATCATACTTTTTTTTAAAAATCCAGCAATGGATGTCATAATGACAGCCCACTTTTCATTCAAAGCTAGAATATGGGATAGGCAGATTTACCTTAATTCCTTATGAAGACTCCTGTATCATGTAAAACATCTATTAAATGAATGTGTAGGCTTTTCTATTACTAATCTGTCTTTTAGTATAGAGGTCTCAGCCATACACCTAGAAAGGGTAGAGGAAGACTATTTGGAATAATATCTTTTTGTCTTGAATGGTTGATTTCATGGTAAAAAAGAACATTTAGAGAATAAAGTAGCACAGTGTGCCTGGGAAATATTTTTTATGGCATAGCAGCTTACTTTTTTTTAACTTTTAATTAATATAAATTTCCAAAGTACAGCTTATGGATTACAATGGCTTTTTTTCCCCCCAGAACTTCCCTCCTACCCGCAACCCTCCCCTTTCCCGCTCCCTATCCCCTTCCATTCACATCAAGATTCATTTTCAATTATCTTTTTTCAGTTATCAATTTAGCATATATTAAATAAAGCATTCAACAGTTTGCACCCACACAGAAACACAAAGTGAAAAATACTGTTTGAGTACCAGTTATAGCATTAAATCACAGTGTACAGCACATTAAGGATAGAGATCCTACATGAGGAGTAAGTGCACAGTGACTCCTGTTGTTGACTTAACAACTTGACACTCTTGTTTATGGCGTCAGTAATCACCCTAGGCTATTGATGATTTGCCAAGGCTGTGGAGGCCTTTTGAGTTTGCGACTCTGATTATATTTAGACAAGGTCATAGTCAAAGTGGGAGTTCTCTCCTCCCTTCAGAGAAAGGTACCTCCTTCTTTGATGACCTATTCTTTCCACTGGGATCTCACTCTCAGAGATCTTTCACTTAGGTCTTTTTTTTTTTTTTTTTTTTTTTACCACAGTGTCAAAGCCTGGGAAATATTCCTGAGAAGTGTTTTTTCCTCCTATACTGTTTCTCTTTCTCTCTCTCTCTTTTTTTCCTTTTTATGAAGTATTTGCTTATTTAAAGGCAGTTAGAGGGAGGGAGGAAGTGAGACGGGGAGGAAGAGAGAGAGAGAGAGAGAGCGCTTCTGTTTCTGGTTCAATCCCCAAATGGCCACCAGGGTTGGGCCAAGCTAAAGCCAGGAGTCTGGAGTTCCATGTGTTCCTGATCTGCCATGTGGGTAACAAGGGCCCAAGCACTTGGACCATCATCAGGTGCATTAGCAGGGAGCTAGATTGGAATTGGAGCATCTTTGATTCACAGATGCCACTCCTGATATGAAATGCCAGTGTCAGAGGCAGTGGCTTAAACTACTGTGCCACAATGCCAGCCCCTACACTGTTTCATTAGAATGCATTTTAGGGTGTTATATCTATTTTCTTCTTCATTTTTTCTGAAAATGTATATGGGTATTTAAAGGGGATAGAGATTTCTTTAAGATATTAAGATAAATACAGCAGCATGAACTAAATAGACCACATTATTCAGATCACAAAGGAGGAGAACAAAGAAAAACTCTGCCTTGAAGACCCAGAAGTCGTTAACTGTGCTGTAGATTGATTTGAGTGAGGAGCGTGGCTCCTGCCTGACATTTTGGGAATCCTGATTCAAAACAGCTCCGTGACAGCCTCTGTTGCTCAGATGCCAATGAGACCAAGTATGTCTTACTGATGCTCTAAAAACAACAACAACAACAACAACAACAACAAAAAACTAGATAATTCGTGTGGAGATCACTCATAGATGCAAAGAAATATATGCAATTACTGACTAAATAAATGCAAATTTGTATTTAATTTGATTTCGTTGATCACTTCTGTTCCCACCTCACAACCCCTACAGCTAGTCACCTACTGATTGATGCTAGAAAAGAAATTATAATGTGAAAAACAACACTGAAACAGTCATCTCTAAAACCAGTCAGCAATATTGAAATGTGCCATTTGCAGTTGATTGTAAGCTAACAAATTCATGAGCTGTGCTATTGCTAGAGAATTATCATTTTTGTCAAAGTGAGCTTTCACATAAATTTTTCACTTTTTTCCTCAAAATCACAAAAAGCCTTTATTTTCCTTTCAGTTGTTGTCAGCATAGATATTTATAGTTGGCATGCCCATGGGACAGAGGAGGTAAACATATCAGAATTATGTAAGGAAATTTTTAAAACAGTAAGTTTAGCCCCTGCTCCTTGGTAATACACTGCTGCATATACTTGACATTTATTGGACATCTTGTATGTCCTAGGGACCACTCTAAGCAGTGGTTTCAGAAAGGTAATTAGGTAGCAATATCCCTATTTTTTGAGGTTTAAATTTGTGAGTGGAATACATGAACAACTACAAAATTAAATGAACAGGATAAATGCAAATGGTGAAGAGTACCATGAAGAATGTAATTTATCAAGTTTTGATAGAATCTGACTAGGGAAGAGGAATTTTAGTTTGAGTGGTCTGAGGAAGTTCCTTGATCTATCTGATTCATTTTCCTCTTCTGAAAATGCTGACTGTAACATCTAAAAGGTAGACTGTATGAAGATGAAGAGCGATGCTATTTTTAGTTGTCTGGATCATAGGAAGTACTCAATAAGTATTAAGTATAAATAAATGATAGTTATAATGGTTTGTGGCTTGGTTCTCTTAGGGATAACGTCTGAAATGATCCATCCAAAATCCACAGAGGCCGCTGTTCTCTTCTCTACTGTGATGCTTTCAATTCAAAGATCAGTTGAGAATGACTAAACCATACTATGTGATGAATATTTATTAAATAGCTTTCTTATCAGACCCTATTCCCTGCTGCTGACTCTGGCCAACAGCAATCTGTTTACCGCTTTCCTTACGTGAGGAGTGACAGACCCACTATTCTATAAAAATAGAGAACCACAGGGGTTTATAACACCAATGGTTAAATTCTCTTCGAAATGATCTTTTAGTTGGACAGTCTTCCCCACTACACTGTACTCGTTGCTCTTTTGTGTAAGATATGGATGATGTTATATGGTTGCTTGCCAATTTCACCAACCATCTGAGTATGTTACGTACTGTGACACCAGATCACCCAGAATAGTCTGTGGCAGGAACTCAGAGGAGTAAAGACAAGGTCAGAAGAAAAAATGACAATTGGAATTTTGGTTAAAGGCAAGACTTTTCATATAAGAACACAAATGATATTGGATAAGGATCCTGATGTAACTACTCAGGATTAGTATAAATAGCACTGTCAAAGTTTTCAGAGAAGTGATTCAAAAGAATTTTAGGGCATAAACAGTTGATACTT
The DNA here is from genome assembly GCF_964237555.1 of Oryctolagus cuniculus. Taxonomy (NCBI): domain Eukaryota; kingdom Metazoa; phylum Chordata; class Mammalia; order Lagomorpha; family Leporidae; genus Oryctolagus; species Oryctolagus cuniculus. Next base: position 151,944,535 of record NC_091433.1, read on the forward strand.
CCTGTTGAATTCTTATTGTCTTTGGAAATTTTCTGTAATTATCAAGTTATTTGCCAGGAAACCACTCTCCTAGAGGCAAATCATGCAAATCATAACAGTGAAATAGTAAAGTCCTCCTAAGGTAAGCAGTAACTTTGATGGGGATAGGTGGTTAGGGTTCTCATTGCTAATTACCAATGCATGGACTTCGATTTCAATGAAATGAAATAAAAAGGCAAGTGAGACAGTTAGTGTACGTTTTGATGCGAGAAATGATAAAGAGAAAGTCTGAAATCTTGATGAAGAGGGAAATCTCTCCATCCTGAGTTCAAATCTGAAATATCCTTTTCCTCTATTATCATTTCATATTCTGTGTCCCTGTTGTTTTCTTCTGTCACTTGGGAAAACTGGACTTCTATATCAAGAATAAGAAAAGTACTGTGCATCATACTCAGATTTCAGTTATTATGAGATTTTTAGCAATTTGATAAGTCTCCTTTGGGGGAAATGTTTTAATTAAAGGAGTTAATGGATTGTGGAAAGAGTCATGATGATACTCCTCCCAGGGAGACAGGAGTTTCAATGAAATGAGATTTCCTAGCCTTGAGTCCTGGCTTCAGCATGTGTGTAAATTTCTACCTATCCAGTGCCCTCTAGCCTTTATTCTCACTGATCTGTTTCTCTTCCTTTAGAAATAATGAGTACTAAATACATAGACTACTGTGACTACTTATAAACTTGTGCAAATGATCTGGAGATTCTGTATTAACCACTAAGGAGACAGGATGAACATTAAATTCTTCAAAAAAAAAAAAAAAGTCTTGTCTGAAAGTAGAGTTAGGGAAAGAGAACTATCCACTGGTTCACATCCCAAAAGGCTGCAACAACTGGGGAGGGACCAGGCTGAATCCAGGAGCCTGGAAATCCATCTGGGGCTCTCATATGGGTTCAGAAATGCAAGCATTTGGACCATCTTCAGCTGCTTTATCAAGCCCACCAGTAGGGAGCTGGATTGGAAGTGGATCAGCTAAGACTCGAACCTGTGACCACATGGGATGCCAGAGTCACAGGCAGCAGCTTAACCTGCTACACCACAAAGCCAGCCCCATATTAAGTTCTTATACCTGAATAATCCTAAGAACTGAACAAAAATACTTTCCAAAAGACTCACTTTGCTCATAGAGGCAGGAGAGTCATATTTGTGTGTATGAAAGTTTGCAAATGAAGAAATTAGTCTTGCTTTGTAATAGTAAAATAATGATTGAAGAGATGAAGATTGAAGATTCCTTGGATACTTGTAGATCAATCAACTTTGCGGGCCATTTTCATAAATTGTTTTTCTGATTAATGGTTACCAATTAATTACAGATAAATTGATCAATCTATAAAACCTGTATCAGGTTAGTTCCCAGGAGTAGAGCACATAAATATTTTGAAATTAAAGTTGATCTTTCCAATACTGATACCCTGGGTGCCATTTTTATTCTTTTTCTACTATGTATTTTTATTGGAATTCCATAAAGTGTTGATGCTAGCTTGATCAGTATTTTGTAATTCATTTATGGAATCAAATCTAGAGTCTTCAAGATAATGCAACATATAGTTTATTTACAATTGTCCTGTATCACATAAAAATGATGAAGAAACTACCTGATATATCCTTTCCTCTATTAATAATGGGAAGATATGGCCAGCGCCGTGGCTCACTAGGCTAATCCTCCGCCTTGCAGTGCCAGCACACCGGGTTCTAGTCCCGGTCGGGGTGCCGGATTCTGTCCCGGTTGCCCCTCTTCCAGGCCAGCTCTCTGCTGTGGCCAGAGAGTGCAGTGGAGGATGGCCCAAGTGGTTGGGCCCTGCACCCCATGGGAGACCAGGAGAAGTACCTGGCTCCTGCCAACAGATCAGTGCGGTGCGCCTGCCACAGTGCGCTGGCCGCGGCGGCCATTGGAGGGTGAACCAACGGGATAGGAAGACCTTTCTCTCTGTCTCTCTCTCTCACTGTCCACTCTGCCTGTCAAAAAAATAAATAAATAAATAAATAAATAAATAAATAAAATGGGAAGATAATTTTCCTTTGGCCCCTATGATTTAAATCATACTGTGGGAGGTCGTGCTGTGGCATAACGGGCTAAGCCTCTGCCTATGGCACAGGCATCTGATACAGGCACTGGTTCTAGTCCTATCTGCTCTTCTTCCGATCCAGCTTTCTGCTATAGCCTAGGAATGCAGTGGAGGATGTCTCAAGTCCTTGGGCCCCTGTACCCACGTGGGAGACCCGGAAGAAGCTCCTGGCTCCTGACTTCAGATCAGCCCAGCTCTGGCTGTTGCAACCATCTAGGGAGTGAACCAGTGGATAGAAGATCTCTCTCTCTCTGCCTCTCTCTCTCTCTCTATCTCTATCTGTAACTCTACCTCTCAAATAAATAAATAAATAAATAAATAAAATCTTAAAAAAATTCAGACTGTGGAAGAGATAATAAAGCAAGGCGAAGAGTTGGGTGATGACTTAATGGAAGGTTAATTGATCAGCAACTCTTTTGTTATTGGGTAACCTGCCCACTTACAAACAAGGTGCCCAGAACAATGCAGAACAAGCATAAATGACCTCTGTAAGTGGAAGCTGTATCCACTGAGGTTAAAATTCAGCTGAGCTAGTTATATTATATAGTCAAAATGAACAATTCTTTGTATCTAATTTTTATTTATTGCTTAATATAAATCAGTTTTCATTAAGGGACTTGAGTGTGTCAACACAGGTTTTGTCTCGCACAAATGGAAAAAGATTCATTTAATATATATATGAACTCTACTGTGCTAAGTTAAATATCACATATCTACATTAATTCACCATGCAGAATGGGCTAAGGAATATAAAGACCTTATGGAATAATCTTGCAATTTTATGCAAAACCTTTTAGGTTATAGGAATTACAAGATATTTTTTCTAAAAAACAACAAAATGTTAGATTTGCATATTTTATAACAGCTAAACAGTAAGCAGTGCTTTGTTTTCAAAAACTGTTGACATTTGTCTTGCCAGAAAATGAGCACTCAATAACAGATATTAAATTGAGGTAAATGTTCTGTTACTAGCAGTAGATCATTTATATCACAGAAATAGAGGGATCTTAACCATGACAAAATGTGCACATATGGAACACTGTCACTTTTTTTGATAGTGGCCTCTTGTTAGACCTGATTCCAGTGGAAGGTAGGGAAAATCTGAACGAAACTATTTAATGGAATGGCAAGCATCATCAAGAGTATGGCAATTAATTTCATTTCTACAAGTAGCTTGCTAATAAATGGAGGTAGGAAAATCCAGTTATGGCTGGAAGTTTCCAATTCCTTCAACAATAAAGCTATGTCATATTCATGACACATACTGATATATGGAGATAAATTGCCTGTCACTTAGTGTGGAAGATACTGCTTAAGTTGTACATTAGATGCATATTAAGTTGTGTAGAAGCCCACATTTAGTCTGTCTGTTTCCTCTAGGTAATGTAGCTCATTCATAATGTCATTTTCTTGGATGTGCTGAAGTGGCTAAATGAGCATGGAAGTTATTTATACATTAGCATGGTATGTAGAACATCACTGGTCTCCACTTTTCATAGGGCCAAAGGCAAGGTTGACAGGGCTGAATTTATGCAGACTCTGAAACGCTACTCTAGTTTAATTAGCATCTCTCCCTGAATCTGAAATGGGGATGGGGGTGGTGGTAAAGTCTCATATGTAGGGTAAAGTTATCTTCTCTTCCTGACAACATGTTTATACAAATTGATTGAGCCAGCCTAAAAATATGGGGTGTTTCATTATTTCCTCTCTTAACAGAGAACCCTTAAAGTCCTTTCTAACATATACTCTCAGATAATTAACAAAGTTTCAATACCATTAATCATTTTGATTAATGCTGTAGTTCTAAAGTGATATGATGCCACTTACCTAAAGTGGGAAGAATTTTAATTATCCACATTGCTCCTGTTTACTGTATAACCAGTAACCTATGCATATGTTATCTAAAGTTACACAAAGCATGGTACAGAGTGAGAACTGCATTCAAATAAAGGCATATTCAGGATGTAATTGAAATTAGTCTTTCAGGCAAGCTGTGATTTGTTCTTCCTTGAGGCCCTCAGCATGAGTTGCTTTTCATTGTCATATCTCTCTACACCATCTGGACCTTTATAAAGATGTTGGTCTCAGCGGTGAAATGAAAGACAGAGGGATACTAAATAAAACTTACATAGTGAGAGAAAATCATTATTGTTGATACTAATCATATCTTTTGAGCTTTTCACCTGAGGATATTAAAACATTTTCTAGCATCAATCTTGGTTTCCAAGTTTTGGGATTGACGACAAAATTGCTGCTTGAGGAATTAAGCAGTTTGACAATAAACAAATAATGGAATATGAGATGGGAAGATACCTTTTCAAAAAACTCATTCATTTAATAAACAGCTGTAACTATTATGTAGAGATAATTGTCTAAATCACAAGACTCTATATTTATTAAGCAATCTGGGATGCTAGTAAAGATTAAATAGGAAGCTGTTAAAAGTTATATTATGAGACATATAAACTGGGGGCCGGTGCCACGGCTCACTTGGTTAATCTTCCGCCTGCGAAGCCGGCATCCCATATGGACACCAGATTCTAGTCCTGGTTGCTCCTCTTCCAGTCCAGCTCTCTGCTGTGACCCGGGAAGGCAGTGGAGGATGGCCCAAGTGCTTGGGCGCCTGCACCCACATGAGAGACCAGGAAGAAGCACCTGGCTCCTGGCTTTGGATTGGCCTAGCTTCGGCCGTAGTGGCCATCTAGGGAGTGAATCAACAGAAGGAAGACTTTTCTTTCTGTCTCTCTCCCTCACTGTCTAACTCTATCTGTCAAATAAATAAATAAAAATTTAAAAAAAGTTATAAAAAAAGAGACATATAAACTAGGAACATCCTGGGTAAACTTGGAATCAGTGTCGTCTTATTTCTTGGAAAGAAAAGATTTAAGTAGAACTTTCAAGCTAACAGTACCTCTCAAAGGTACATTCTGAAAGTCTTGCTCAAGTGTTGAATGTCAAGTTGATACTCTGCAACCTTCTTACTATATTGCCTACAATGCCATTCCTTGGATTCCCTAAATCTTGTTCCCTGCCTTATTTTTCTCCTTACTATTTATCACCTTCCAGTAGGCTGTAGAACTAATTGTTTTCTTCTCTATTTTACTACAACATAAGCTCAACAGTGGCAGGGATTTCTGTGTTTTCTTCATTGTTATTTCTTCATTTAGAGTAATTCTAGCTCATGGCAGCTGCTAAGTAGGTGCTTACTGAATGGGTGTATTATTCATCAAGTATGAGCATCACTTTCCTTTGGGCATGGTGCTATCTGTTAAAGATAAAAAGATGCACAAAAAATATTTCCCCTCGTGAGGCTCACAAATTAGTTAAAAGAATCATTCTTACATGTGACATTTAAAAAGAGATGTCCCATGGTACCTCCATGTGTTTTTATTTCCTTTTTCTTTCAGCTATTATACTCATTAAATAAAATGTTATTCAGAAATACTATTGAGTTAATTCTTCAATACTTGGACTAGATGCTTCTCGGGCATAGAAATTAACGAATTGCCAGTGAAATCCAGAGTCAAGTTACTTTTTTTGTGTTAAAATAGATAACATAGATCCTAATTTGTGTTTTTTTTTCCCTTATAATTGTAGTACTTTCAAACATCAATCAAAACAAATTCATTTCATTTCACACTTCCAGAAAACATATGATCAAAAGAGTTGTACAAATCCATTAACACCTTTGACATCCCCTCTGAGGTTTGGAAAGCTGTTGACAGAAGCTGCTTTGTGGAAGCCTGCATTGAGCATACCTAACATGTTTTGCTCTCAAAGGCCCATTAATTTATTTTTTCTAAAAAATATTTATCTGTTTATTTATTTGAGGAAGAATGACAGAGATAGAGAGGGAATGAGAGATATTTGCTATCTGCTGGTCCACTCCCCAGTTGTCTACAAAAGCCACGACTGGGCCAAGCTGAAGCCAGGAGCCAGAGAACTCCATACATGTCTTCCATGTGGATAGTAGGGCCCAAGTGCTTGGGCCATCTGCTGCTGTCTTGCCAGGAACATGAGTAGGAAGCTGGATCAGAAGTGTAACAACTGTTACTAAAACCAGCTCTCTGAAGTGAGATGCCAACATGGTAGGTGGTGGTTTAACTTTCTCTGCCACAATGCCGGCCAGCAAAGTCAATTTCTGCTGTAGGTGAGGACATGTTGCAAACAGAAGAATACCCTTGAACCTTGTTACTGCAGATTCTAACACACTACTGACTTAGTTAACTTGTTAGATTTATTGGTAATAAAATTCAGAAGGGCATGTATTTTGATAATGTATCTTATCTTTCTTTTTTTTTTCAAAGATTTTATTTATTTATTTATTTATTTATTTGACAGGTAGAGTTACAGATAGTGAGAGAGAGAGACAGAAAGGTCTTCCTTCCGTTGGTTCACTCCCCAAATGGCCGAAATGGCTGGAGCTATACCATTCAAAGCCAGGAGCCAAATGCTTCCTCCCGGTCTCCCATGCGGGTGCAGGGACCCAAGCACTTAGGCCATCTTCCACTGCTTTCCCAGGCCACAGCAGAGAGCTGGACTGGAAGAAGAGCAGCTGGGACTAGAACCCGCGCCCATTTGGGATGCCAGCATCGCAGGCAGAGGATTAACCTGGTGCGCCACGGCCCTGGCTGTATTTTATCTCTTAACCAAAGATCTTTCCACTGTCTTTTCTCCTAAAATAGCTTAAGTCCATGTTAATTTTAATTTACTTATTTTAATTTGCAGCTTCTAAGAGTGATGTACCTGAGAATTGGCCATTTGTTTTGGTATTAAATGTATTGTTTTCGGGGCTGGTGCCATGGCTCACTTGGTTAATTTGACAGGCAGAGTTTCAGAGACAGAGGCAGAGAGAAAGAGAGAGGTCTTCCATCGACTGGTTGATTCTCCAAATGGCCACACTGGCCAGAGTTGGGCCAATCAGAAACCAGGAGCCAGGAGCTTCTTCTAGGTTTCCTGTGTGGGTGCAGGGGCCCAAGGAATTGGGCCATCTTCTTCTGCTTTCCTAAGCCAGAGCAGAGAGCTAGATTCGAAGCAGAGCAGCTGGCACAATATGGGATGCCAGCACTGAAGGCGGCAGCTTTACCCGCTGCACCACTGCGCAGGCCCCTCAACACTATTTGTCTTACAAAATTATAAGAAACTCTTAAGAATGAGATAATTTTTTGAAGAATATAACTGTATATTAACTAATAATCATTACTGATATTAAGTAGAAGATTATAACACTAGAATACAGGTATTTCATTTCCAACATTATGTCACTTAACTTGGTAGCTGAAATCTCTTGATTTATAAAATTGATTTCTATTAACTGATCTACCAGATAATGGCTTATGAAGAATGGGAGAACTACATTATCAAATATTTAATATTTGTTCCATGTATAGTTAATGATATTTTCATAGACAATTATATATAATAGTACAAAGTTTGAGATTTTAATGTTTTCAATATGTCATAGAAAAGAGCATGTAAATAAATAAAAATAAAATTTGGAAAAATGAAAATTTTGACTTAATTTTAGCTTTGTGGGATAGTATGTTACACAAAAGTAATTATTCATATACCAGTAACAAAATTCTATTGAAAGTTAGGATTATAATTGGTAACTCTTTGGAAATAGAGTATAACTGTTTGATTACATTTTTTTTAAGAAAACTTAACTTTATTCACCAAAAAGAAAAAAGGACTCAGAGTACTGATTTGGGAGCGAGGAAGGGAGGGAGGGAGAGTGGGAAGTATCATTATGGTCTTAAATCTATATATATGAAATATATGAAATCTGTTCCCTTTAGATAAATAAATATAAAAAGTGACTTATTCTTCATACTAGAAGGAAGGCATGTTATATTAATGATTATTTTTTCTTATTGAATCTTAAGAAGGGTTAGCTAATTGAATAAAATTAGTTATAAATATTTGGAATCTTAATGTATTTTTTAATTTTAATTTCCTGAAATATTTTATTAAATGGCTGTGGCTAGAAGTTACTCAGAGGAAAAAATGAAATCAAGCTACAAACTTTTCTATGCTGATTTAAATACAACTGTCAAACCTGAGTTGAATAAAACAGTATAGCATTGAGCACTGCATAATAAGGATCTCTCCAATGCTACTTCCAATCCATCAAAAATATATTCAGCATCTACCAAAATACATGGCACAGTGTAAACATTTAGATATGTATTTTGTCAACTTAAAAAATTTCCCCAATTTATAAACCTCAATAATTAAAAATAAATTGGTTAAATAATGTATACATTAGTAATTTCATATAACTAACATACAATGTGTAAATGACTTATTAATTTCTTAGGCTGTATTAATGAAATATACATGTAAATATTTATAATAAATACATAAATAATATACATAATTACACAAATGTCATTACGTGTAAATTATATCTATTCATCTATGAAATAATCATTTAAATGTAATTGAATCATGAGCATTATCTCAATACCTAAAGACATATTTCAGGAATGTTAAATTGAAACCCTGCTTGGGGCCAGCACTGTGACGCAACAGGTTAAAGCCGCAGCCTGCAGCACTGGCATCCCATGTGGGCGCCAGTTCGAGTCCCGGCTGCTCCTCTTCCAATCTCTACTATGGTCTAGGAAAGCAGTAGAGGATGGCTCGAGTCCTTGGGCCCCTGCACCCACATGGGAGACTTGGAAGAAGCTTCTGGCTTCTGGCTTTGGATCAGCGCAGCTCTGACCAGTGCAGTCATTTGGGGAGTGAACCAACAGAATGGAAGACCTCTCTCTCTTCTGGCTCTACTCTGTAACTCTGTCTTTCAAATAAATAAAATAAATCTTAAAAAAAAAGAAACCCTGCTTTAAAATATTATCTGCCAAATATATAAGAATGAAGAGACAATGAGGAGCTATTTGAAATAAAGGCAGATGCAAGATATCAATTTCTTTTCTAAAATGATTGAGACTTTTGCTGTTAGGGTTTCAGTGAGTTTGGATCCAAGGACAGGAAGAAAACTGTCACCCTTTATGCAAAAATGGCATGCACAAATGTTTAGTTTGGCATATGTTGTGATTCTCTCTCCTCTCTCAGTTGGAATGTCTTGTGGCATGAGTATCTTGTGGCATACCCTGTCCAGTTCATATCGGAGGAGTCCATATGTACTTTCTCTGCCCTGGAAAGCAAGTGTGCCAGAGAAGATAACAAGATCCATCCATTTCATTTCTTTTCACATGTGTCTTAGGGGAGATAGAATATTATTTGATTGGCTAACCACAGTTAACCCTCAAATTAAGAAGCCTATGCCTATACTAGCTTCCTCTTCAACTAGGTGGTCAGAGCAAAAAGTGAAAGGCAAGTTACTGCCTGCTGTTCCTGGTGCACACTGTTTGATGGGAAATAAGAGAAGGCAGCACTGAAGAATATGGTGGTGAGAAAAATTGTTCAATCATCTTCTCTTAAGGAGCTCATTGTCTAGAAATAGATAACATCAGCATTAGCACATTTGTTGAAGGAGGTAGTGTGATAGTGGTAGGCAGTCGGAAGAGGGAGAGATACGAGTTGCAGTTTTTCAACTTTCACAGTGGACATGGAACTTGAATTTGTATGAAAAAGGGCTAATATTTATAAAATCTAAGAGAATGGAGGAGTTATTAGTCTTGCTGCTATGATTAAAAAAGGAAAGTAGTTATCAAAGCAAACTGAACTCTTTGTGTCTTGAAAAATATCCACAAGATGAAGAATTATCTTGCTCTTAGCTATCAGATTGACATGAGTCAGATGGGGGAAAGTTGTGAAACAGAAATGGTGATTTTTAATGCATGCAGTTGCTTAGTAGTGGTGGCATTAAAATCTTTAACATGATACATTAAAATTCATTCCACCAGTTTTGCAAGCAAAGAAAATGAGCTTCTACACTATAGAATTGCTTACCCAATGTTCGTAAAAACAGCCTGGATTCTAATCTATTCTCATATGACTCCATTACACATTGTTCATTCATCAATTAAAAAAGGAAGGATATTAATTGACATACTATGTGTTTTTCTGAGAGAATACAGTGGTAATGGGACAATAAGGTGGAGAGGCGAGGTCTTGAAGGATATCTTCAGAGATTTTTCTTTTTGGGCATTGATAACCCAGATGTGACCACATGCTCAGGATCTTGATTTTTAATTATTTCTTCATCTAATTTGTTTCTTAATTTACATAAATGAATTGGTCAGTAGGTATTTCAGTAGACAAAATCTGTTCAATTTATTTTTTACAATTATGATCCTTTAGTGACTTAAACAACTCTCTTGCACCAATGATAGAAGGAAATCTAAAGTATTCCCAAATTTGTAACTTAAATTAAGATTGTAAAAGATTATGACAGGAAAATAAGAAAAAGGATAGCTAAATAAGATTTAAAATGTGTCTTTCTAAAACTAGAGCTAGGCATTTTATTTTGGAGTTTACAGTGCAGAGTATTTTTAAGTTTTCAGGTGACATTTATATATTGGAACATTCTAATTAAAAGTTACTCTCAAGTACCCTGATTTTACATGTGATTGTCACACGCAGATCTGATTCAGGCTAAAATATTGGACATCAGTCTTCTGAAATATGCCTGAGTGTTCTTCCAGAGTTTGTTTATTGGGGCTACAAACATAAATGTGATTCTGTTGAGGGTTTTTTTTTTTTTTTTTTTTTTGTATTTAATATGTTTTGGAGGCTTACTCAATGACTATTTTTTTTTTTTTAACAGGCAGAGTTAGTGAGAGAGAGAGAGAGACAAAGAGAAAGGTCTTCCTTCCGTTGGTTCACCCCCAAATGGCTGCTACGGCTGGCGCACTGCGCTGATCCGAAGCCAGGAGCCAGGAGCTTCCTCCTGGTCTCCCATGTGGGTGCAAGGCCCAAGCACGTGGGCCATCCTCCACTGCCCTCCCGGGCCACAGCAGAGAGCTGGACTGGAAGAGGAGCAGCCGGGACAGAATCTGGTGCCCCAACTGGGATTAGAACCCGGGGTGCTGGTGCTGCAGGCGGAGGATTAACCTAGTGAGCCATGGCACCGGCCAATGATATTAATATGATTAATTTATCCCAACATTCGATTCTGAATGTTGATGCCCAAATTTCCTTAGAGAACTTGAATATTCTCAAAGCAAATGTCAGCTACTGGCATGTCAATTGTTGTTATTGGAAACATTTGCATTTAAGTCACAGACTAGAATTAATCCACTGGAATTTACTTTTCCTTTTAGATGAAATTAAAACCTCCCGATAGAAACAATAGTTGAATTCCCTTAAATAAACATCAAAATATTTTATATTTAATTTCTCTTTTTCTTTTTAAAAATGCAGTGAAATAAAAATACTTAAGAAATTGAGTAAAGTGAGGCTTTTGAGTTTGCATGAATAAAATCTTCCTTTAAGGATATCATTAGATTTTCTTGTATATCATATTGTTCCATTTCACTTAGGAGTTTAAATCCTGTCTTTGGAGACAATCTAAAAGGTGACTCCTATAAGATCTTGTGGTTTGTGAGACCTGTTTAAATTATCAAAGTTATAAGGAAGTTAAGCCAGAGAGGTAGAAGATATCCCATCTGAAAGTTCTGAAAAAGAAACTCTTTCTTGGCTATCTGGTTATCTATATTATTCATAGAGAATACAGGTCTGAAGGTAGCTCTCATATTTTCTTTGCCTTTCTGATATTAAGGAAGATGAATCTAAAGAACTGGTCAGCACTGCTAAAGAGCAGAGAACAATGATACAAAACTAGGCTCAAAGGCAGTGAGTAAGGCCAGATCTTGGAGCTGCAAGAGAGAGGGACCCAACCATCTGATGCAGTCAATGCTTTTCAAAGTGTGATCTTTGGATGTCTACTTTGGCACCATGAAGGAACCCAATTACAAATTACATCTGTGAACTCCAACTCAGACGTAGTATTGGATCCTACATACAGACCCACACACATGCATGCAGAAATATGTGAAATAAAATAGAGGTTAGTACCACTTAAGTAATCCAAACACTTCATTTCACCAAATGAGTAAACTAAGGCCTAGAGAACTTTAGCAATTTACTCTTGCCTATCTGGTTTATTATCTACATCCTTCACATGCACACTCTGACTTCACATATCAAGTATCCGCAACTTAATTCACCATCAATGTGACACATGAAACTCTGATCATTTAAAATTTTTGAAAAGTTAATTATAGCAGTTGGATTATTTTTAAGCTCCAAAACAAACAGGGACCTTGAAAAATATAAAACTAAATCCTTCAAAAGCGTGAAACCAATTAATTGCCTGAGAAGTCCCAGGTAAAGTAGACAAAATGTTACTCAGTTTTAATTTATTATTGTCCCGTGGTCACGCAGAAAACACATCAATTCAGATCAGTTTCAAAACTGATTGTAAATTATCTTAAAGGTAGGAGCACAACATCATTTATTTGAATATTTTTTGTTTAATATCTTGACTATTCCTCAGTTTTTTACCAAATCCTGCCAAATGCTGTCTTCTAAGTGAACATGTAATTAGGTTGAAGAGCTAATTTATCAACAAGTATTTTCTACAAGCTAATACAAATTAAATTTCAGTTGTTGAGTACAAAAGGTTCTAGTCTTTTGTTTCACTTTTTTTAAAAATTGTTTATTTATTTATTTAAAAGTCAGAATTACAGAGAGAGAGAGAGAGGGAGGGAAAGAGAGAGAGAGAGAGAGATCTTCCATCTGTAGGCTCACTCCCAAATGGTGGCAACATACAGGGCTGGGCCATCCTGAAGTCAGGAACCAGGAATTTCTGCCAGGTTTTCCACGTGGGTGCAGAGGCCCAAGCACTTGGACCATCTTCCTGTGCTTTCCCAGGCACATTAGCATGGAGCTTGGTCAGAAGTGGAGCAAACGAGACGAACTGGAGCCATTATGGGATGCTGGCACCGCAGGTGAGAGCTTAACCTTCTCTGCCTCATCACCAGTTCCTTTTCACTTTTGAAGTTTCTTAAAAACAATACAGAAAGTTTTCCTTAAACATAACTTATTTTTGAATTGTTAGGGCTACCTTTAGAGAAATTTACTCGACCCAATGTGGTATTACAAAAATAATAAAATAGTTGCTTTAACATCTGTGAGTTTCCTTGCAGGGTTGTCTTTTTTAAGAAAAGTAACATACATTAAAATTGCTTTGGGAAGAGTGTAGAGCTTTTATCAGTTTTTTTTTATTTAGTAAATATAAATTTCCAAAGTACAGTGGATTACAGTGGCTTCCCCCCCCATAATTTCCCTCCACTTGCACCCCTCCCATCTCCCGCTCCCTCTCCCATTCTATTCACATCAAGATTCATTTTCAATTCTCTTATATACAGAAGATCAGTTTAGCATATTAAGTAAAGATTTCAACAGTTTGCACCCACAGAGAAACACAAAGTGTAAAATACTGTTTCAGTACTAGTTATAGCATTACTTCACATTGGACAACACATTAAGGACAGATCCCACATGAGAAGTAAGTACACAGTGAGTCCTGTTGTTGACTTAACAATTTAACACTCTTCTTTATGGCCTCAGTAATCTCCCTAGGCTCTAGTCATGAGTTGCCAAGGCTTTGGAAGCCTTTTGAGTTCACTGACTTCGATCTTATTCTGACAGGGTCATAGTCAAAGTGGAAGTTCTCTCCTCCCTTCAGAGAAAGGTATCTCCTTCTTTGATGGCCCCATTCTTTCCACTGGGATCTCACTCGCAGAGATCTTTCATTTAGTTTTTTTTTTTTTTTTTTTTTTTTTTTTTTTTTTTTTTGCCAAAGTGTCTTGGCTTTCCATGACTAAAATACTCTCATGGGCTCTTCAGCCATATCGGAATGCCTTAAGGGCTGATTCTGAGGCCAGACTGCTATTTAGGACATCTGCCATTCTATGAGTCTGCTGTGTATCCCACTTCCCATGATGGATCATTCTCTCCCTTTTTGATTCTATCAGTTAGTATTAACAGACACTAGTCTTGTTTGTGTGATCCCTTTGACTCTTAGACCTATCAGTGTGATCAATTGTGAATGAAGTTGATCACTTGGACTAGTGAGATGGCATTGGTACATGCCACCTTAATGGGATTGTATTGGAATCCCCTGGGACATTTCTAACTCCACCATTTGGGGCAAGTCCAATTGAGCATGTCCCAAATTGTACATCTCCTCCCTCTCTTATTCCCACTCTTATATTTAACAGGGATCACTTTTCAGTTAAAATTTAAACACCTAAGAATAATTGTGTGTTAATTACAGAGTTCAACCAATAGTACTAGAACAAAATAAAAAAAAATACTAAAATGGATAAAGTATTACATTGTACATCAGCTTTTATCAGTTCTAACATATGAGCATGTTTGCATAGCCAGCACCATGATCAGAATGAAAGAATCATCCCTTCATACCCAAAACCTCCTCTTGCTGACATTTTGCATAAAAACCCTTTTCCCACCTCTAACCACACGTATCCACTGAACTGTGCTCTGCAGTGTAGTTTTGTCTTTTTGCGAATATCAAGTAAGTACAATTATACTAAAAATAACCATTTGAGACTGGGTTCTTTCTGTCATAATTGTCTTTGGGATGCCTTCAATGGTTTGCTTCTTTTGATTGGTATTACCTGTTGGAGGATATATCAGCTTATTGAGTCACCAGATAAAGAGAACCTGGATCCTTTCTAGTTGGTGATTATAAATAGATTGACTATACATATCTATATACAAATGTTTGTATGCATACACTCTTCTATGTCTCCTGGGTCAACATCTAAAAGTAAATCCTGTGCTAAGTGTATATTTAATTTTCTAGTAAACTACCAAACTGTTTTCCAGAATGACTACATTATTTTCCAATCTCAGTGGCAATGTAGTAGGGTTCCAGTGATCAACATTGGTAATATCAATATATTTAATTTTAATGATTCCAATGTGTATGTTATGGTATTTCCTAATGATCTTCATTTGTTTGTCTCTAATGGCTAATTCTGAATATTTTCCTTGTGCTTATTACCCATATGTCTGGGTGAAATATCTGTCAGTTATTTTGCCCATTTTTAATTTAAATTATAGAATCTCTTCATGTTGAGATTTAAGAATTCCTTACATAGTCTGAGTAAAAGTCCTTTCCTTGGATATGTGATTTGCAAATATTTTTCTCCTAGTCTATAGCTTGTCTTCTAATTCTGTTTAGCATGGTTCTCACAGACAAAATGTTTTAAATTTTGATGATGTTTATGATATCTAAACTTTTTCATTCTTTCTCAATATATTTGTGTGTCCCCTTAGTATTTTTCATACATTGGGTAATGCAGAAACATTGAATAGATGGTATCTGAGTCCTGTACTTACAGATATGAGTCCTGTATTTGACCTTGAGTATTCATTAATTTATTTTTCATTGTCTTCCTAAACCTACTGATTCATAAGATTTCTCTTTCCCTTCAAGATCTTATTCAGTCTTTAAAATGAAGCCACATTAGGCTTTTCCAATTCATTTTACCCTTTTTTAATTTCCAGGTTCAATGGATTATTTTTATCTGGCTTTTTTTCAGGTATACTCATCCCTCTTTTTCACTAGTTCAAGCATCATTATCCTAGTTCAGGCCTTTATCTTCTAGGTCAGGAATGGGAGATCCTATAATACATCAAATTAAGTGACATCTAGAAGGTATACAGGACACAATGTACATACACTTTATTATATTCATAGCAACCAAATTTATTGAACTGTTTACTCAAATCTGGTAATTCAGAATAAGGTATGAAAAGCAAAATGCATGTTTTGCTACTGTTACATATCCAACATTAACTGGCTGTCTTCTGTTTCATGTGGTCTTCATGTCAGATCCCAATATTGAAACAGAGAGAGAGGATGTGATGGTGAATCCTGCACTTGTTCTTAAAGCTCGTCGCAGAAGAGAGACTCATTTCTATTCCCATTTCTTTGATGAAGCAAACTCTGTGACTAGGGCAACCCTCAGTGAGGGTGAGAGGCAGATAATATTTACAAACAATAGCGTGTTCTGTATCTAATTAGCTGATATCCATGTAAATTTGAGATTTTAAAAATTGTTCTTGGTTGGCCGGCGCCATGGCTCAGTTGGCTAATCCTCTGCCTGCAGCACCGGCACCCTGGGTTCTAGTCCTGGTTGGGGCGCTGGATTCTGTCCTGGTTGCTCCTCTTCCAGTCCAGCTCTCTGCTGTGGCCCGGGAAGGCAGTGGAGGATGGCCCAAGTGCTTGGGCCCTGCACCCACATGGGAGACCAGGAGGAAGCACCTGGCTCCTGGCTTTGGACCGGCGCAGCACGCCAGCCATGGCAGCCATTTAGGGGTGAACCAATGGAAAAAGGAAGACCTTTCTCTCTGTCTCTCTCTCTCTCTCTCACTGTTTAACTCTACTTGTCCAAAATAAATAAATAAATAAACTTTAAAAAAATTGTTCTTGGGCTGTAATGCAAACAGTGAAACACACACACACACACACACACATAAACATACACACATACACACACAAACCCCTCCATGAACTTTGACAAACTAAACATCCAAACACATCTGGGTATCCACCACCCAAATCAACCCACAACCAACACTAAAATTCCAGAAGCCACTAATGCCTACATTGATTCCCTAGCTCCCATGTTAAAGTTAAGTACTACCTTGCTTTCTAAGAAGGTAATTTTATTTTGACTATTTTTGTGCTATATAAAATGGTAATCAAAGATGTGCATATTAGCCAAAATTCCCCAATTATTTTGCTCAAAACTGGAATTTGAGGTGAAATATGATATTAGTACTTTATTTAACGAAAGGATACAGTATGATCTGACACATGACATCATTGGCTCCAGGATCTTTTCTTGAGATTTATCCATGTTGTTGTGTAATGTTATAGATTGTTTATTTTCATTGAAGTATACTTTCTGTTGTGTGTTCCTTTTATCCATTCTACTCTTGATTTTAGAACACATATTTAGGTAGTTTCTACTTTTGTGCTGTTGTCAGTTGTGTTTCTGTAACATTTTAGTGCATGTCATTTGGTGAACATATGTAGTGTTTATTGGTCTGAAATTAGCAGTGAAACCTCAAGACCATGGAATATGCATGAGTTGAGCTTTGGAAAAGATCACTAGTTTTTCAAAACAGTTGAAATTTTACAAAGAATTAAATGAGAACTCATAGGAATGTAGTGTGGGAGGAGGTATATTATAATGTTCACTGGACTAAGCTGTTAAAGTTAGGCAAAACCAAGAATGCACTCCATGAAATTCTGACAGACGGGAACATAGTTGCCCTAGAGAATGGTGACTGTGGTGCCGGTGTAGGCAGCTCATGGAGAAATGCCTGTGTTTCAAGACTGAGGAAGAACAGAGCCTTATTGTATTTATAGTAGATAATATATGATGCAGAGCTTTTTGAACTTTTTCTCATTTGAAAACATCTGCCTAAGGTTTCAAGTGCTTTTAAATTAGCTCAGTCTTGAATAGGTACTAATAAAACTACTGTGTGTGACAATTGTTAATAAAATCCCTGTGTCGTGTCGGCATGTGGATGAGTGTTTTTATTATTTGAAAGAGAACATGGGGCTTTGTTCATTTTTACAAAATACTACTTCTTGAAGATAGTTTGGGCCTCCTTCCATTTCCTGCTAAGCCACTGGACTGTCTCAAATTTCAGTTCATTTTACCTGCCTAGATAATTTTCCATAATCCAAATCTGTAAGTATTGGTATCCGCATCTACTGGAGAGCACAAATAAAAATGTGATGCATTTGCCAGTAAAGAAGTGAAAGCCCAGGCGACGGCGTAGTGCCAATTAGGAGAATCTATAAATGGATGCTGTGTTCTATGTGGCCACAGCCAGACACTTTTTGAAGAAGTGAGCTCATTTTTTTTTTCCAGCAGGCAGTATTCTCTGGGTTCCTGTGCGGTTTCCCCTGATAGCAAACAGAACAGAACTCACATTGTGAGTCTTGCTAAGGGCAGACTAAGAAGGCACACAGAGCACACTTAATTGGATTCATTCAAACTAGAATTCTAAAATATAAAATGATCCGTTAAAAAAAGTTATATATTATGTTACCAAAAGTTGAAAATACTTCATAAATAAAAGCATTAATTTTAGATGTGGAAATCAATAATTTATTGCTATGGTGACATTTGAAAAGAAGTTTTTAAAAGACTTTACTCTGTTCTTAATATCTTTGAAAATTTTTCACTGGTATAGCCAGAGGGTCACATTTATTGCTTTCACGAGTAGTACCATTTGGAACATTCAAAATCAAGGCGTGTTTCCCCAAAGCATTTTAGGAACATACAAATTATTTGCTGCTAATTATTGTGAATTCTCACAGCTTTGTAAAATTAACTTTTATGAAACAATAAATTATAGCTAAATCCTATATTGTGATATTCATGAAATCAGGCATGAATTGTAGTATGGGTAAAATGGGTATTATTTTTATTTGCTAAAAATACTGCTGCATTTTAATAAGACTTATTCATTTCATCATGGGCACCATCCTCAATAGCTTTTTCCAGGCTGCTTACAACAATTACTAAAGAAATTGTTGCCAAGGTCACCATATGCCAAAGCCAATGATCATGCTTCTGTCATTTTTTTTTTTTTTTTTGACAGGCAGAGTTAGACAGTGAGAGAGAGAGAAACAGAGAGAAAGGTCTTCCTTCCATTGGTTCACCCCCCAAATGGCCGCTATGGCCGGCGCGCTGCACCAATCCGGAGCCAGGAGCCAGGTGCTTCTTCCTTATCTCCCATGTGGGTGCAGAGCCCAAACACCTGGGCCATCCTCCACTGCACTCCCGGGCCACAGCAGAGAGCTGGACTGGAAGAGGAGCAACCAGGACAGAATCCGGCGCCCCAATTGGGACTAGAACCTGGGGTGCTGGTGACATAGGCAGAGAATTAGCCTAGTGAGCCAGGGCACTGGTCATGCTTCTGTCATTTTTGACTCAGTAGTAGCAAGTCACATAGATACCATTGCCCCCTTCTTCAAATACCCTCTACTTTGGCCTAAATGATGCTATAATCTGTTCTATACCTACTGCTCTTTCTTGGTTATTACTGCTGAATTTTCCTGCTCCATAGACTTACAAGTGCTGACTAAAAGATGTAGTCTTTCCTCGGATGATTTTATATGGGATTTTATATGGTGGTTTTCAGTATTGTCTATGTGCTGGCCGGCGCCATGGCTCACTATGCTAATCCTCCGCCTGTGGCGCTGGCACCCCTGGTTCTAGTCCCAGTTGGGGCACCGGTTCTGTCCCGGTTGCTCCTCTTCTAGTCCAGCTCTCTACTGTGGCCTGGGAAGGCAGTGGAGGATGGCCCAAGTGCTTGTGCCCTGCACCCGCATGGGAGACCAGGAGGAAGCACCTGGCTCCTGGCTTTGGATTGGCGCAGCGCACCGGCCGTAGCGGCCATTTGGGGGGTGAACCAATGGAAGGAAGACCTTTCTCTCTCTCTCTCTCTCTCTCTCTGTCTAACTTTGCCTGTAAAAAAAAAAATATTGTCTATGTGCTGATGAATTGCAAATGTTTATCTCTAATTCTGATCTCTACAGTAAGATTCTAATTCATGTAGCTGACTTCATGTTTCACATTTCGTCTAGGTTGTCTAAAAGGTATCTCAGTCTTCTCAAGACTGAAAAAGGGCTGTCAATTTTCCTGTTCCAAGTTCATAACTTCTAGAAATGCTTGCTCAAAAAACATCATTTCCATATACTTCATTGCTCAATCAAGTACCTAGGAGTTATACTTAATTCCTTACCAACCCTCATCCTAAAACAGATACATACACATATGAGGATACTTCAGAAGTTTGGGAAAGTGGAACTAAAAGATAAAGTTTATTTTGCTTTAAAAATTTTAAAATCCATGTATACAAGGAGTCTTCAGAAAATTTATGGAAATTGTATATTGTGAAAAAATGCATATGTTTGCATCAAAATAAACTTATCTTTTAAAAACAGATTTATATTTATTTGAAATAGTTATACAGAGAGAGGGAGAGACAGAGAGAGAAAGATCTCCCATCCACCGGTTCATTTCCCAGATGGCTGCAACAGCCAGGACTAGGCCCGACTGGAGCCAGGGTCGCCCACGTGGGTGACAGGGGCCCAAGCAGTTGGGTTATCTTCTGTTGCTTTTCTCAAGTCATCAGCAAGAGGCTGGATTGGAGGTGGAGGAGCCTGGAAACAGACCAGCACCCTTATAGAATGTTGGCATCGCAGACAGCAGCTTTACACGGTACACCACAATGCTGGCCCCTAAACTTATCTTTTGATTCTATTTCTCACAAATTTTTCACAGTACCCTTGTGTACCGCAACCATTGAAAGCTTATTTTCTCCCTCCTCCAAAACATTTCCCCAATTTAAATGAGTTTTTCCATGTTTTCTGCTAGCACCATAATCAAGCCTTCATTATCTAATAGCAAGATGACTAGAATAACCTTTATCTAAGCTTCTCTGAAGTCATGCTCCCTTAATTGGGCACATGACCTGTGACCCCAGGCTGTCCCGTGCCGCACTCTCTACTGCTGACCCAGCCTTATTGACAATCTTTCTCTTTCTTAGATATTTGGGTCTTTGACACTGTTCTTTCTACTTGCGAAGCCTCCCCAAAGGATTACATGTTCTTGTCATTTCATTGTCAGCTTTTTAGTGAGGACTTTCTGATCAGCCTCTAATAAAGGAATTCATCACCTTGCTCTCCCTCTCACTTCCCCCAGTCACTCTTTACCACATCTTCTAGTTTCCTTACAGGTTTAATCACTGATAATTCTCTGAAATGATTTTGTTCTCCTAAAGTTTAAATACTCATTCTCAAGTGACACTCTCTGTAATGTAATCTCTATGAAAGCAGATGTTAGAATAACACTCTAGACAGCACAATAATTTTCATACCAAATGGGTACCTTTTCCTACACATGAACCAAGCAATTTCCCAATGGATAGCAGCTGAGTGTCTTCTAATTTAACTTAATTTTGACACTGTAGAACTGGAAATAGTTTCAAATCCTGTAGGTTGAAGGTTTGGTTCTGTGAAACTGCTTTCACTTGATATTAGATGCAAAAACAAGTTTTCACCTACACTTCTGACAGACCAGCTATACATTTGGGTTCCCATGACAGACTTCTCAGATTTAGTTAATTTGCCAGAGTGGCTTGCAAAACCCAGGGAGATACTTAAATTTATGTGTTTTATTGTAAAAGATACAGATGAACAGCCAGATGAAGAGATGGATACAGTTAAGTGTGAGTGGAGAGACAGGGACCTTCCATTTCTCTCCGGGTTTACAACCCACTACAGATAACCACATATTCAGCTGTTCTGAATCATCTGGAACCTGGTCCTTTGGGTTTTTATGAAACTTAATTACATAGGCATGGTTGGTTAAGTAATTGGCCATTGGTGATCACCCTCATCTGCAGCCCTCTTCCCTACTTCTATGTACAGGGGTGGGACTGAAAGTTCCAAATGTCTCATCATGCCTTCAGGTTCCAGCCCCTATTCTGCAGTTCTTAGGAACTGTCAGTCACTAATCATCACAATAGCTTACTTTAGACACTTATCACTTAGGAGGGTCCAATAGCTTTAAGAGCTCTATGTCAGGAAAACAGGATGAGGAATTTCTTTATCTATTTCTATACCTGCATCTATGTCTATATATATATACACTTCGCAGTATCACAGCGGAAATAATTTCGGGCTTATTTACAATCAGTTCCAGCAATGAACTGTGCCTCTGATGTAGATGCCCAGTGTTGCTAAATGAATGATTACAAACTGCATACATTAGAAACAACAAGGGGTGGATTAACCAGCTAGGGCACAGCCCTACTGATTCTTTAACTTACTTAATTTCTCTCATCCTTTCCTATAGTCTGTCAGTTGTATGCAGTCAGTTCAAATGCACAAGGGAAATCTGATGTGCAAAAGTCATAATAAATTGAAAGCCTATACTTATCCCTTTTTTTTAGTTATATTGATACAATTTTAAAACATGTATTCCCTCTTGTTATTCATACCACCAATCAGAATGTACCTTACCCCGTAGTGACTTGTCATGTTCTGGTTCTTGCTAGTTCACTTTCTATTCCTACTCCTCAGTTAACCTGTCTGTTTTAGCTTAATAAAAGACTGAAGGAGGAGGTATTTTCTTGTCTGGGTACCAGGTTTACTCCTTGGCTCTATATGGGGGTTATTATCATCTTACCAAGGCATTGACACTTTGACTATGCCTCTGGCCTCAACACACTTTTTTTGTTTAGCCCTTAAGCCAAACCTCTGTATTCTTTGCATTTTCCATTCTTGGTGAATCATACAACTTAAATACATATGTACAAATATTTTATGCTGAAATTTGTGAAATCATAAAATTTTAGAAATGGCTCGCAGTTTGGATATTGACTTCCTCTATGTCTTTAAATTTAAAATGTGAAATTGAATCAAGGTAAAATGATCTTACCTTTTTAAATATTTATGATACATAAAATGTCACTCAATGTTTTTGTACATTCAACTGTATTTTTCTCTCTCATACATAGCAAGACTTAAATTATAAGGATAAAAATGTAATATTGCAATAATCATATTTTGCGTTTTTATTCAAATAACTTTTCAAATATTGATTATAAGCCAGTATCCAATAAATGTTACTTTTCCCTATTCATCACCCAATTTATTCTTCACTCTATTATGCATAAAAAGGTACACTTAGGTGACAGACCCATATTTGTGGCTCCATCTTCTTCCTGGTTTTCCTCTATAGGAAATCCTGCTCCATAAGCACGAGATTGTTTCTGTGACGGAGAGCCTGATGATAATATTTCCCATCCCTCTTCATGGTGTGCCTGGGGCATAGTGGAGATGGGATGGGATGGGAAGAAGATCATCACAGTGATGGGTGGTATTGCAATTTACAGAGGAGAGTCCATTCATCATGTTGCAGACATATTTGATGTTGATTTAAAGGATACAAGAACTTAAATTCACCTCCAAGATGGTAACTGTCACTATTTGATCCCATTCAACATCCACATGTGGATATTGGATAATATTCTTTAATATTGAGCCCTTTTTATGTGGGCTTACTCAAGAATCAAGCAATAAATAACCAATTACTGGATATTTACTTTGACTATGGCCCTAGTTTAAGTGTATTTTAGGACCTATACATCAGGCACATAGAGAATAGTTTGGCAAATATGATTATCACACAGAAAATATGCTGTTTGTTTTGGTAATATAAAACTTCTTGTCCTTCAACTAGTTTTTTTTTTTTTTAATCAAAATTAATCAACAGAAAAATCAGTAGTATGTGAATACAGAATGTAGATAATGATGATGATGCTGCCTCTAAGTATACTTACCAGGGTACACTGGCATTTATTGTGTATCTACTTTGTGACTTTCCTTGTAAAGTCTTCATTTTACTATACCTGTATAAGACATGTGTTGTTATCTTCTGTTATTCTTCCTAGGAAAATATTTTGATCCATTACTTCTCATCTTCAGTCCCCCCAGGTCTGCCATCATAGCATGAAGACATCAGTAGATAACTCATTCTTCTCATAGCTAACAGGTTATGGGTAGATGTTAAATCATGTGTTTTGTTTTCAAAACTATATGGCAACAACGGGGAGATCACTCTCACACTTCCCAACTTTGAAATGGTTCTTAAAACACAGGAGGGCTTGCTTGTTCTTTCCCTTAAGCAAGGCATAAGACATTCAGTTGAGTATACCTTTTTTTTACCTGGAGAAAAAAAAAATCCTTTTCTTGGAAGATACGCGGTCACAGAGAAGAATCTGAACAAGACCTGCTGTGTTTCCTCCAGTTTATTACTATCAGATCATTCTGCTTTATCCATCATCATCTTCCACAACTATCTCCCTTGTCAAACTTCTCTCAAAAAGTACACAGGTTTACCTGTTCCATTGGGTCTTCATTTCCTTATAAGGACTCCAAGGTCACACAAAACTTAAGAAATAAATTTTTATGCTTCTTTTCTGTTAAAAAAAAAAAAACCTATATGACAACGAAAATGCTGAACATTATGGCATCTGAAGGGGATTTTTTGGCCTATAATTTGAAACATTGTTTTCCCACAGAGATTTTGATACACAAATAATTCAAGTGACAAACAGAAAAGATTCCCTGAAATCTTCTCAGGTTCAAGGCTGCCCAGGTTTCCATGTGGCCAATATGCATTGATTACATTTACTCTGTCTAGTGACATTGAGTGATTGAATGTTGGAAAGGCAGTTGTTTGCCCTTTCCGTTGCTCAAAAATATGCTCAGTAACCTATAATCATTGTGTCAATCAAATTAATTCATTACAATGTGGAAACAATAACTTCGTAAATAAAGTATTTGCCTGTAATTTAATTACAAGGTCAGGCTGTACATTCTCAGCACAGCATTAAGGTGGATTGATAGAGCCTCAACTATGTTGTTATTTTTATAATTATGCTAAGTAGTTCTGATAGTACATTAAATTTGGTAGGGAAGAAGAATGAAAATGAGGTTTAATATTTGAAAAACTACCTTAACAAGATTTCTAATTATCTTACACTACACAAGATATATTATCTTCTCTTTCCTGTTCTTCAAAATTAACACTGATCAAATAGAAGTGTGCTTCTTGCTTTCGGTTGCAGTATCAGCTTGATTATTTTTAGCTGCCAGGTCATTATAAGCAATATGGGCTAACTGCATGCCCTGGATGTCCCCACTGAATGGAAAGATGAAAACTCTTCAGGAGTAAGATAGATTTGTATGTTTCCTTTTAGAAATGTGACCTTTCTGTTCATTTTCTCTTTATTAAAGGTATGAATTATTACTTGGAAATGCATTTAATATCTTTAGGTAATAGGAGAAGTCTCACATGACAGAATTTTTTGACAAAATTAAAAGAAAACTATATATTAAAAACAATTTTGTTAAACTTCTGAACTATTTTGTATTTCTCAAATACATGTTAGCACTCATGCGAACAAACAAGTAAAATCTCACTGTTTTTATTTTCTTCTTTTCTAAAGGTTCTTAAACCACATTTACATGTGCAATATGCACATTACCTTATTACGATGAATTTATTTTCTTCTAAAGTTATGGATAATTCTACTTTATTTTAGTAGCATATAAACCTTTCCATGTGATACAGCCATTATATCTTCTACAGGTCATGCAGCCTATATGATAATAGGTTCTACTCTTATAATGCTTATTGTGTATCAAACATTCTTCTTAGTAATATTTAATAATTAGTTCAATTCTATGAAAGATATAGTCTTTCTCACTTTCTACATATGGGAATAAAATTTTGTTTAAATAATTGTTCATTTATTAGAGAGAAAGAGAGAAATAAAGGAAGAGGGGGAATGGAGAGGAGGGGAGGGGAGAGTGAGGAGAAGAATAAAGGAAAGGAATCTGTGGAGAAATACTCATCTGCTGGTTCACTTCCCAAATGTACTCAGTGGCCAGGACTGGACTGGGCTGAAGCTAAGATCCTAGAACTCAATCTAGGTCTCCCATGAGCGTGACAAGGACTCAGTCATTTTGGTCATCACTGCAGCCTCCTGGGGTCTCTGTTGGCAGGAAGCAGGAGTCAGGAAGTAGAACCAGGGTTAAAACCAGGTATTCCCATATGGGTTATGAGCGTCTTAACTGCTGGTTTACATGCCAACACCAAGAAATAGATAACCTTCATCCTTTTTTAAGTACATAGAGTTTAAGTAGCTTGTACAGTGCTACATAGCTTCTAAGTGGTAGAAGGATTTAAGCCAACTTAGGCTTGTGATTCAATGTTCTTAATGAACAATTTTGTTGCTTTTCTGAACAGTGGATTGCTCATTAGTCCAATTAGTAGATTGGAATTGATGATGCCTAAAATTTTGTCAAGCCCCAAATAAATAAATATGTTAATAGAGACAATTTATAAGTGTAAATCTTACACTTCTTTAAATAGAAAACATGGTTTTATTGTATTTTCATGTAGGTATGATGTTTTCTGTGTTCTGTTTTTATATTAATAACTTTAGAAGTTACTTATTCCTGTCTTCTCCATAACACGAAACACAATTGAAGACCTCATAGATGCTCAATTTTTATTTAGTTGGCTGATTTAATGGCTGATTAATTGGCTTGAGAGAAAAAGGCAGGTGATTCTGAATCCTGACTGCCAGGCAACACCTGGAATTTGGAGCCTGAAAACATGCCAGAATACTCCTTGATTATGGCTGAAAACAGAACAGTGGTATAGTTCAGAACTGTCTGGAAACTTTAGCCATTGCTCTCTACTTCCCAGGGTCAACTGGGATAAAGGACAAAGGGCAGATGGAAGACAAGGATAACAGGAAACTGCACCGTATCTTGTTGGACTATTTTTGTTTTCCAAATTTTGTGAATATATTCTCTGTTCAAAAGATTAAAAGGTCCTTAGAAGTAGAACTGTAGCAATGAGGCATCCTCAACTGAACTGAAATTGAGTTGTGTGGTTCATTAATTGGAATAACTCGAGCAGTAAAATTTTGAGAGACACAAGACCTGTTCATAAAGTAGAAAGAAAAGTAGCAATGAAATAATATAATAGGGGAAGATAATAAAGATAAGCATTTTGGATAAGCAACTCTGCACTCTATTACATGGAATCAGTTCATTGTGGATACAGAGAGGAGAGAAATCAGGGCAGACCAGGGCAATTTTCAGGACTCCTTAAAGGTTCTGTATTCCAAAGTTCTATCCCTGGGTCTAAGAGAATATAAGACATAGATTGATACAGATACAGACACAAAGGAAGGAGAATGGGTGCTAATTAATCCTCCTTCCTAACCAAAGTAACTCCACATTTTAAATTCTAGCCTACTTGCTAAGAACATGAGCCTCCTTATTTCTTCAGTAAATTATAGTCTCTGACAGCCTTGTGTAATTCATACAGCCTGAAAGACACCGTGATGTTTCAATGTAAAAACTTTAATGGTAATTTAACAATTATGTCAAAGCAATGGATAATGCGTTCATCTCACAATGCCAAAATACTTTCTAGTTCACCTGTGTCTTAGCATTTTGAGCAGGACTTTGTTCAGTCACTACACTGTGGAATCTCTTCTTTCAGTAAGGCAAAAGCAATGATTACACAGTTGAATGACTCACAAAGGCCTACTTGGCCAGGCTTTGTGTAGGACACAGCAATGATGGACTCGTGGCCCAAATGATTAACTTGAGGGACAAGAATCCTGTCTGGTCCAGATAGCAGTAACTGTGTCACCTTAGGAGACATTATTCTCTTGCAGCCTGCACTCTTCTTTTTGTAAAGACATTGTCTTCTCATCCTACAAACCAAGCTACCAGTGTAATTTGAAGAATGAAGCCAGATAGGTCTAGGTGAGAAGCATCTGCTTATTAACTATGCCAACTTTGCTTTACTCTCAAATTCTTTATGTATACTTCTTTTTAGTTTTCTGTGAAGGCAGCCATGCCAGATATTTTCAAGTTTTCCCTAAGCTATTTGTTTTCTGATTGTTTTTTATGATGGAGGAAGAACACGGTGAAACATTCCTGTTCCTTTAGCGAAAGGCTTCTTGATTAATTGCTGAAGCCAAGCTTTAGAAGGTCACTGCAATGGTCTAACTAAGATTGCAGATCTAGTAACAGCCTTACATTAAATATGAGAAGTTTTACACCATTCTCTCAGGGGATTTAATGGGACAGTCTAGATCATGACCATGTGACTATCACATGTTTTCTAATATGAGTTCAGCTCATCATTATAAACAGTTTCTCTTAACATTTAGAGAAAACCACAAAGGTGCCAGTTATAGAAAACAAAAGAACACATCATTTTATTTGAAAACGATTGCAATTAAAATAATAATATTGATATCAGCATTTTGATTGTATTAATTACACCTCAGATATTGCTGGATGATTGTTTGCAAGCTGAGGGCTATATAGGTGTGTTGAAAGAACACACAGAAACACAGAACAGTTTGTTTACATGGGATTCACTGAAGAGAGATATTTCAGTGTTTTTCTGGAAAGACCTGTGTATAGTTTTATCTGCAGGATCATTTCAGATAGAAAATTCCATGATTCTATAAGGAACTATTGGCCCTGTAGATCACATAATGTGAAAATCATGCTTTGCAGTCTAGTTATAGCAGCTGTAAAGCATGTGTTTCAATGAATTTTCATTGTCTCAAACATACACCAGTTTAGAAATAGCTATTATACTTATTTTATACAAATTTTGATGCAGAAATTATTAAGAAATCACATATTTATTTTATAATTTCTTTACTGAAATACAAATGGGAGTTTACAAATTGTTAATATTTAATAATATATAAGTAGAAATCAGATAAACCCCATGGAATATTAAACAGGAGACTTAAAAATCATAGAGATGGGGGCTGGCACTGCGATGCAGCGGTTAATGCCCTGGCCTGAAGTGCTGGTATCCCATATGGGCACCGGTTCTATCCCAGCTGCTCCTCTTCTGATCCAGCTCTTTACTATTGCCTTGGATAGCAGTGGAAGATGGCCCAAGTCCTTGGGCCCCTGCATCCATGTGGGAGACCCACAGGAAGCTCCTGGCTTCGGATTGTCACAGCTTCGGCCGTTGCGGCCATCTGGGGAGTGAACCAGCGGATGGAAGACCTCTCTATGTGTCTCTACCTCTCTCTGTAACTCTGTCTTTCAAATAAATAAAATAAATCTTAAAAAAAAAGCATAGAGATGACCCAGTGCCTGAAATGTAATTCTCACATATTGATTCTGTATTCTAGAATATCAATTACACAACCTGTAATTTTTTTTAATTATCTCACTCATTGTTATAAAATAATTGGTTAAGAAAAAGTGTCCCCCTAATGGGAGTTAGAAAAGATGTAATGTCAATATATCTTTTATAATTACCACTGTGTCTGTTGTCACATTTTCTGATGCACCTGTACGTTGGGAACTTATGTCTGTCTTACTTGTGTACATGACACACATATTCATTCAGAGTGCACCTGCTTTAAGTGATGAAAAGACTTCAAAGTGTAACTTGCTCATCATAAAGAAAGGAACAAAATTGCTCAATAATGACGAAGTAAAACTACTGCGAACACAGTCAAGGTAAACAGTGTTAAACTGATTAAAAAGCAGAGGCAGAAAGAGGGAGAATGTCAGTTCATTTTCCAATTGCAACATAATTGTAAGAATTCTGCCCCATATATGTTTTGATTTTACAGCATAAACCTAAGACTTCTCCATTTAGCCCTGATTCTATGTAAGAATAAGGATGTTCATCACATAGTCTTTTTAGAGATTTTTTTTCTGGATCTTTCATTCCCTATCAGGTAAATAACCAAATCAAAAATAGTGTTCAGGGCCGGCGCCGCGGCTCACTTGGCTAATCCTCTGCCTGCGGCACCCGTACCCTGGGTTCTAGTCCCGGTTGGGCGCTGGGTTCTAGTCCCGGTTGCTCCTCTTCCAGTCCAGCTCTCCGCTGTGGCCCAGGAAGGCAGTGGAGGGTGGCCCAAGTGCTTGGGCCCTGCACCTGCATGGGAGGCCAGGAGGAAGCACCTGGCTCCTGGCTTCGGATCAGCACAATGCGCTGGCCGTAGCAGCCATCTTGAGGGTGAACCAACGGCAAAGGAAGACCTTTCTCTCTGTCTCTCTGTCTCTCTCTCTCACTGTCTAACTTTGCCTGTCAAAAAAAAAAAAAAAAGTGTTTAGTTTTTTCTTCCAGTGAAATTTTAGGTAAATAAGGAGGACATAAAATTTGAATATGGTACCTTCATTTAAAAATGATAAATTTGAAGAAATAAGAATATGTGTGAAATATTTTCACATATCATAATATTATTTCCTTTGGGGGAGCTTCAATTATTTTAAATTTTCAACAGATATCCTTGAGGTAATTTTTGCAGATGCTTTAAGAGAACTGCCCAAATTTCAGGCAGAATTTTTATCTAATAAGGATGTTGGATGAAAATTAGAAGCAGGCAATTAAGAATGAAGAGATTTCCCAGATTTCATCTGGTATAAGAGACACCCAGAAATTATTTACCACTTCCCAGAGATCTTGTTCTTTGTAGTTTCCCAGGAGGTACTACCCAACCTCTTTTCTGTGTTTGCTATGTTATAAGTATGTAGTGGAATTAAAAAGCAGTGATTCTTGGTTTAGGATTTTTTTATTCCACAGTAGACTCCCAACAGTTGGAGAGTGAGAAAGGAAAAGGGGTGGAAAAGTTAGATGTTTTCAACCTTATTTTTGAATAATGTTTTTTAACATATTGATAAAAAGTAGGAATAAAGCCTGGTTACATATTATCATTGATGAAGTGCATGACTGCATTTTGATGTTGTTGCCATAGTTACCCTACCATAAAATGAATGACACAAATTAAATTTCCACAATTTGTTGATGTCATTTTTTCTCCTCCTGATAACAATAAACAGTCCTTACTTTTTTATTTTTTTAAAGAAAACCAGGCTATGACCTCCTGGAATGAACTAAGCTTCTTAATTAAAAAATAGATTACAGAGATCAGAATGCATTGTTTTTTAATAATAAAATACAAGAAGTATTGAAAGAATATTTAGTACTTCCATAAAGAAAAGCCTCATGCTTTTCATCATGCTAGAATTTTTGGTGGAGATCTTGGTTATGAGGGGAAAATATAATGTGGATATTAAGCTTTTAATTAAATTAATTTCAGGATAATGGCTTTGCAACATGCATGTTCACATCTTGAACTTAAAATGAAAGCATCACTGCTTTAACACATCTGCTAATCTAGTAGATCTAGCTTTAACAATGGCTCTTTAAAACCATATTTTTTCTGTAATATGAATGTCATAAGTATTTTTATGACAGGGCTGATAATTAAATGAATGCATGAAAATGTACTTTGTAAAGAGTGCTAGTTTAAGCCACATAATATTGCTTATAATCAACCTTTTTTAATTTATAAAAAGATACTTTCATAGGGTTTTTAAAAAAGATTTCTTTATTTTATTTGAAAGGCAGAGTTACATACATGCAGAGGCAGT
Source organism: Oryctolagus cuniculus (assembly GCF_964237555.1). Lineage (NCBI taxonomy): Eukaryota > Metazoa > Chordata > Mammalia > Lagomorpha > Leporidae > Oryctolagus > Oryctolagus cuniculus. Next base: position 151,975,688 of record NC_091433.1, read on the forward strand.
GAGAGGGAGAGAGGTCTTCCACCCACTGGTTCACTCTCCAGATAGCCAAAACGGCTGGAGCTGTGCAGGAGCCAAGGACTTCTTCCAGGTCTCCCACACAGGTGCAGGAGCCCAAGGACTTGGGCATCCTCTGCTGCTTTCCCAGGCCTTAACAGAGAGCTGGATCCCAAAGTGGAGCAGCTGATACTGGAACTGATGCCCATATGGGATGCGGGCACTGAAGGCAGCGGCTTTACCTGCTACACCACAGCACTGGCCCCTTTATAGGGTTTCATTGTATAAAAAATGCTACACAAATGTACATTGCTAATAAAACCAAAGGAAGGCTTAAACTGATTGAAAAGATAAAGTGATAAAGAAGATCGTATAGAACTAAAGATCCAAAACCCTGGATTTTCTAATTACCTGAGTTTATTTTGATAAAGATGCAGAAAACCATAACCAAAGGGATAAATTAATAAAACATTTAGTAAATGTATGGCTGTGTATAATTTAACAAATAAGGGATTATGCATATTTAAACATTGTAATCTTTTATTTTTCTATAAAAAGATGCATGTTATTACAATAACTTTGAAATTGTAAAATAATCTAGCAAAATTAAAAATTCCATTTTCTCTTGACCCAGATAAATGCACCAATACTATATTGATTTATTCCAAGGTTTAGTTTTTCTAATTTTTGTTTTTTCTTTCTCTTCCCACACTAATTAGTTAATTTGATTATATGATATTATGTATTTATATGTGGTGCATTATAATAACCTAGCATAATATAATATAATAGCCAGATGAAGCGACTTGTATAAAAGGAGCTTTGAACAGTCTGTGCAAAACTTGAATTAAAAAACTGGTGGTGATTTTGCATGGTAATTTTGAAGTTCACATGTGTATTATATGTATTTAGGGTATATCTCTATATGTTATATAATATATGCTGTGCTGGATACAGATATTTAAAGGGGTAAATGTTTAAAACAGTGGTTAAGACACTGTTTGGGATGCCTGCCCCAATATTGGAGTGGGTTCAAGCCCCATTTCTGCTTCCAATTCCAGCTTCCTGCTAATGCTCACTCTAGCAGATAGCAGGTTATTATTACTCAAATAGCTTTCATCCCTGGCACCACATGGGAGATCTGTATTTTCATAAGGAGGGAAAATAAACACCCAAGAACTTAAATTGTATATAAATATAACAAATATTCTCAGTGGTAACGAGAAGCCTGCATTTTTAAAGAAATTTTATAATGTTTATTTATTTATTTTCATCTACTTGAAAGGCAGAGCTAAACAGAGAGAAAAAGAGATCTTCCATCCGTTGGTTCATTTCTCATATACATGCTGGAGCCAGGGCGGGGCCAGGCAAAAGCCAGGAGCTAGGAGCCAGGTGGCAAGGGCCCAAGCACGTGAGCTCTCATCTGTTGCCTCCCAGGATTCATTAGCAGTATGCTGGATTTGAAACAAACTAGTTGAGACTTGAACTCGCAATCTGATATGTGATGCAGTTATCCCAAGTGGCAGCTTAGCCCCCTGAGCCACATGTACCCTATTCTGCATCTTAATTCTTTACATGTGTATCATTTATTGTATAATCAGAAGGTAGTCATGTATTGCAGTGGTCTGGAACAAATGTTTGCCCATCTTGCTTGCAGTCATTAATGGTAAACTTCAGAAAGGACCAAACAATATTTAAGTGGGTAGGCAACTAAAAGCTGGTAGATAGCAGAATTCATTTACCCAAAGTTCTTGGAAATAGCAAAGCTAAAGTTACAGCAGTGTTTGTAAAGGAAATCATCAGTGTTATTTTAGCAGGTGTTTTAGGGGAGGGATAAATGCTTTGTTTAAGAAATAAAGGCAAATACACCATACTTTATTTATCTGTAGGGCAATTTTAAACATTTTAAATATGATCAATATGCGTGGGAAACCCCTTAATACTTTAAAGTTGTCTTCCTGCTTACCAGAATATAAATGCTTTCAAAATAAGATGCCTTTAATTTTTATTTAAATATGAGATAATTATGCTGATTAATATCTGTTGTGTCAAGCAAAATAAAATTATTTTTAGACAGTGTTCAGGAAATTGAATTCATGTATGGAACTCAGCCAGAAATATCTACTAATAATGCTACTTGTTTATGTTATAAGATGAATTTCTGGGTGTAAAATGTTTATTGGGTAGATTAACATTTTTGAAGTATCAGGTGTTAGCACTTTAAAAGACACTAAAACTCAGTAATAAACATTTCTTGATTCACTCTCTCAAGTTTGAAAATACTGAGAATTAAGATTTGTCTTTTTCTCTCTATATATAACGTACAATATTATATTTTTTGAAAGATTTGAAACCAAACTTGGAAAATACCTTCAAAGTAAATGACCCAATGCTAACTACAATCCATTGAAATTGAAGCAACATCTTTAACCACATGAAGAAATACTCGGAATTAGTTGGACAACAGGTTCTTTGCATTCTAAGACCAATCACTGATGTCAAAAGAATGCTTCAGAGTATTTTCGAGGTCAATTCATCAACTAGTGAGGGTAAGAAGGAGCAGTGAATTAATGTGAAGCATATATTCCCTTTTCAGTAAATGTATTTTATCTTTATTTATTTCAGTGTGTGTATATTGAAGAAGAATATACTAGTAGATTAGGTGAAGAAATTGAACTGTCAGAACTGAAAGCCCATTCAAATGAGTAAATACAACAATATATTTTGGTATAGGCAATTGACAGGTATGTCTCTGTCTTCTCTATTGAAAGAACAAAGTTTAATGGATTATTTCTCCTTTAGAGTATCATTTGAATTCAACTCATGAGGGTGGAAGCCTCAAACCATTGTCATCTGACAGTTGTTTGGCAATTAATGTGAAAGATGCCAATGACCTTGATGTGGTTCTCTTAGACATTTGTTCATCACAATAAACTGTCATCTTCTCCTCTGACCCAGAGATGTTCAAACTGATTATACACAGATGAAATTTTGTTATTCCAAGTTTGCATTAGCATTCTTTTTGTATTTTCTGAAACATGAATGTGTAGAGAAAAGTGAAATTTTAACCCAGGAATTTTAACAGTTTTAGAAAATGTAAACCTTCCTCATTGTAATTATACTGGGAGACACATTAAAAAATACAAAAGCATGTGATGTATTAACCCTCCAATTCCAGAATTAAGTTGTTCAACTATGTTTTATCTCTAGAAAACATCTTCCCAGCTCTTCTTCACTGATGTTGGTATGACACTGAATCCTTAATGGATTCTGTTAATTCCTAAGCAAAAGGGTTTGGATGATAATGTAAAAGAATTTGGACACCTGATTTTGAAGGACTTGACCAGAAGTCATTATGCATCTTGATTGGTACTTAAGAGAGAAGTTACTTTGGGCATGCTGAAATTTCCTTTGATCATTATTAATCAATTAACTAAACTTAGCTTATTCTAACAGCATAGTAAACTATGTGATCAACAGCAATTTTTAAATAAAGCTTTATTCTGTTTCATGAAAGGGTCCAATTTCAGCTACCTGTAAATCTGTAAACACCATCTTTATCATTCATACATGTTCTACTAAACTTACCTAAGAAAGTTTGATCAGGTTACTGATAGAAATGTCCTTTTCTGAAGGCCTTTCCTCAAATCAGGGATAATGACAAGCTTCAAATCAATCCCCAGGTCCAAGCTCATATGAAGACCAAGGCCCAGGATCAAACTCATCTCCAGGCCCAGCCCCAAACCAAATCCAAGGCCCAGGCCCAAACCAAGTCCAAGCCCAGGCTGTACCTGCATCTACAGCCTCAGTTCTGGTTCAGGCTCCTCCCAAAGGTACCCAAGGTACCCAGCCTCCCATAAAGGCTCCATAGAAACAGGCTTTGCCTGCCAATGCAAGGACAGAAATAGTGGTGTGACCCCTGGGCTGCTGTCTGCATGGGGCTGCTATCCTCCTGAGCTGTTTTTACAAAACATGAGACAGTATTTTTAAAAAGTCCTTTTAGTAAAAGTTGTTAATTTATTCATATGGAAATGACATAAGTCAGTATGGTATTGTTCACTTAAGGTGACTGACAAAATTATGATTCTTTGCCCAATTGTTTAGAAAGTCACAAAGTCTACTACAGTTCCTAGATTCCCAACATGTTGAAAATAAAGCAATACAGTTGTTTGCCATACCAAAAAATATTTGTTATTTGAGTGAATTTTAATAAATTGATCTAAAAGTGTTCTGTACAATGAGTCTGAAATACAGATTAAGTACTGTGATATTTCATGAAATAAAATTTTTGGAAGCTAACTGAGTATTTTTGATGTAGCAAAAGACATACAAAATGACAGATTGTATAGGCCCTCAATCGTTGTTTTTAGTTTGATTATGTTTCATTTCTTTGCACACATTTATGTATTTATATATTCCTATAGCCATTTAAGTTTACTTTATACTATTTGTATGCAGGTTGAGTTTTTAATTCCTAAATATTGCAAATCAGTAAAGATCGTGATACACTGCCAAGGCAAGAACATTAGTCTTAGATTAGAACCACCTAAGTAGAGCAGAAGGAGCAAAGCAGTTCAGGACCTTGGAGAGCTCCCCTCACAAACTGGTGCTCTGAATTACTTAACACCTCTTCTTCAGTTGTTACAGGCTTGTCTCACATGATACTACTATCCATTTATGCACCAGTAGGAACAGTTATGCTTTTTTTTGGGGGGGGGAGTGGTTATAGAACTTCTGAAGGTCACCAGTTGTGTTAGAACTTTAATATTCTTTATGCTAATTGGTTGATTGCCTGGGTAGCCTTGTAATTAATGTTATAGTTAAAATTTCCCCAAAGCAGAATTAAACAAATTATATTATATACCCTCTTCCTTGTCATATTTGAGAGAGAAAGGATATAGAGAAAGATAAAAAGGGGAATAGTACCATAGTTTCATACTGAGTCGGAGACATAATCTTGAGGCTTAGTCCATTGGCTTTTCTAGAAAATTCTACAGAGATGAGATTTATAGAAATTTCAAGGCTCATTAACAATTGTAAGTTATCCCCATTATTCTAATTGTAAAAAAGGTAAATGGATAATATATATGTATATATATGCCAATTAAATTATTCATACTGGATATGAAGTGAGATAAATTTGGAATATGGCATAAAGTACCTACTTTCAAGGACTAACAGCCAAGTTAATGTTCATTAACAATTAGTTGAAAATACAGAGCAGATTATATGCATTTCAAATTATTTATTTCTGAGTATTGATAGAATAGACAGAATAGTAAGAACTGTGTGTGTGTGTGTGTGTGTGTATCACTTTGGAATATTCACAGGAAACTTAATGAGAGATGGAAGGAGAAAATCCATCAAACTATTAGTTAGAAGGAGGGAAAATCTTTTCCAGAATAGACATATTAATATAGTAAATTACTTTTAAACAGTATTTGCTTATTTGTTCATTATGGAAATACACCTAATGGAAATTGCTGAACAAAATATTTGTTAGGAATCTATCATTTTTAAGGCTTATGTGTTTCCCAGCCTTATACTTCTTAAGCATAGAAAGTACAGTTTGTGAAAAAGGAAAGCATTTGAACAAACTTGAGTAGAACAACAATAGCAACAAATGTACAATAAAATACATTTTATTTTCTATTAAATAATAGAGTTAAAGTAACTGTTATAATGAAGCACACTGCCAAAATAATGAAATACAAGTTCACATGTCTAAATTTTGAAGCTTTGGTTTTACAAAAATGAAAGCTGTCATTATTGCAGTTGCAAAACATTTTCTCAACTGTAATTTTTCCAACTCAATTTGCTATGTAGTGAATGTTTTCCTCTTGTGGTAATTCTAGTAATGTTGTTGGCCATCTTTAGGCATTATTTGAAGCCTTGTCTACATCAAATTAGAAAAGTGTGTGCTTGCTGTTACATTCAAAAAGGTACCCTTTTATTGTGGTTTCAGATTATTTGCAGCAAGTGGTGTCAATTTTAAAATACAATACAATAAATTTTGTCCTTCATTCAAATGTATTTGTATATTGTCCATCGTTGGAAATATTATAAATATGAATTTTATATCTTTAATGGATGAATATATTGACAAATTATTCAGATTGAAGAACAGAAATATCAAAGATAAGAATATTCTGTAAATGAAAAGAATATATTCCATGTAACTGTTAAATGCCTGGAAATTCAGAGTACAAAGACCCCATGAAAGTAGTTAACAGAAAGTATCGTGCCAGACATCTGATGATTCCAAGGCAGACTTGTGGAATTGAAGAGAAAATATTTTTAAAGGCTTTCTTTATGCTTTTCTGTTTTTGGATTGCTTATTCAACTTCATCAATTTAAAATCAAATCATGAGTAACTAATGGAAACTTTTTAATGTAAACATTGACCATCTTAAATTATTTGATGCATTTTCCATTCTATTTTTGCATAGAGGTAGCCTTAACTTTCTATGTTGTAATTTTAGTGGTATGAAAGATACTCTCATATAATTATTATTTACCATTGTGTAGTTATTCATGCAATTGCTTTAGTAGAAGACATTCTAATTAATTTATTTAAATTAATGAAAGATACACCTTGATATTAAGCAATGATAGCTAACACATCTATTACTGATTTTGTGTCAGAAATTGTTGTAAGCACTCCACATAGATCATCTAACTTAATTTCCATGATAAACCTTTGGAATAGGTGCTACTTCAGCAATGATGAAATGGAGTTACAGAGTTGCTGAGAAGTTTGCCTATTGACACTTTGGTGACTGGCACTAATGAAATGCCTTCAAACTCCAAGAGCTTGGCTCCAATGCCTGTAATTGTATTATGGTGCACTGTTTCTTCTTATATGCACACACTGGCCCCCAAAGCAAAGGACTAACATTCATACTTACACCAAAATTGTTATTTAGGGAAGAAGATGGTGAGTATAGTTTTTTTTAATTTTTTCAAGATTTGTTCATTTGTTTACATTTTTCAAGATTTGTTCATTTATTTATTTGAAAGAGAAACAGAGACAGAGAAACACAGTTAGATCTTCCATTCACTGGTTTATTCCCCCAAATGCCCAGAGCAGCCAGGGCTGGGTTGGGTTGAAGCTGAGTCCAGAACTAAACCTAGGTCTCCTACGTGGGTGGCAGGGACTCAGACACTGAGCCATCACCTGCTACTTTCCAAGGGGCTTATAAGCAAAAAATTGAATTGATTGAAAGCAGAGTAGCAATGACACATGCAGCCACTATGATACGGAATGAAGGCATACCAAGTGGCATCTTAACGACTGTGCCAAATGACTGCCCCAAGTGGTAGTTTTGATAGGTAAGTGAGCAGTGAATTTAGGGTCTCTACAGTTGGAAACGAAAGGTTCATATTCAGGGATGGTGGTAAAATGGAACAAATTAGGAAGGAAAGCAGCAACAAAAAGGGCAAATTTTGAAATTTTTCATTTCATCTGAAAGTGGTCTCGTTCATTCACTTCTTTTTGTTCAAAGTGGATAAATGTTCACTATATTCACATTATCAAAGAGGATATGCTGACTTCATGGTGAATGTCAAATCTGTCATTGGAGAAAAACAAGCCAGCATGTTTAGAAAAAGTCCAGACTTTGTGGTCTGAGAGATTCAGCTTCAAATCTTAACTGCAATTTGTATTTCATATATACATGGAAAACTTGCATGCTTCATGTGTAAAAGTGGTATAATATTCACTTCATCGATTTCTTATAAAGTTAAACAGCATAATACTGGCTAAGAATCAAGTATTATCTCTTTCCACATACAGGACCTTGAGTAAATTTTAACTCGCCATTTTAAGCTTATCTTTTCTGATTAATGTCCATGTATAATGAGGGTTACCCAATGCATGTGTGAGCAAAATAGTCACAATGATGAGAAAAAATGCTAAAATATATTTCAAACATTGGCACCTCAGTATTTTCACAACTGGTAATCATATCAACAAGGTTAATTTCATTTACTAGGTATTTAGGCTTTTTTAAAAGATTTTATTTATTTGAAGAGCAGAGTCAGGGAGAGAGAGGGAGAAATAGATATCTTCTATCTGCTTGTTCACTCTCCAAATGCCTATAGTCCCAGAACTGGGCCTATCCAAAGCCAGGAGCCAAGACCTGCTTCTGGGTCTCCCATGTGGGTGCAGGCGCCCAAGCACTTGGGTCATCTTCTGCTGCTTTCCCAAGCATATTAGCAAGGAACTGGATTGGATGTGGAGCAGCTGGGACTCAAACAGGTACCAATGTGGGATGCTAGTGTCACAGGCTGTGGCTTTACCTGCTATGCTACAGCACCAATCCCTTGTGTGTGTGTGTGTGTGTGTGTGTGTGTGTGTGTGTTTTAAAGCCAAGAGACAGAGCAGTTTCCTGTCCTCCATTGTGCTCTCCAGATGCTTGCAACAATCCAGCCTGTGCCAGGCCAAAGCCAGGAACCATCAACTCAATCTGATTCTCCCATGACAAGAACCCAAGTACCTGAGCCAGCTGACCCCGTGGTTATGCATTAGAAGGAAATTAGAAGCAGGAGCAGAGCTGGGACTTGTACGCAGACATTCCAATATGGAATGCAGGCTTTCTAAGCAGCAGGCTAACCACTACCTCAAATGTCTGCCCTAGATTTGCCATTTTGAAAGGGTCAAAATGTAGGGAAGTATTTTAGTAAAAGAATCACAGTGATATTTACTTATCTCCTCCATTTTCCACTCTGGATATTCAAAAGGCTTGGCTAATGGATTATACTATAAATTTCATCCCATAGAGAATTTAAAGGGAAGTACAATAAAGCCTTTGAGGTATATCAGAGTGATGGAACATATTCATGTGCCCCACCTAAAATCCCAAAGGAATAACAAAAATATCAAAGTTTTGAGTTATCATGAAATGAATCAAAAAGGATATCACAAGTGCATGATGTTTTTGAAAGCAGTTTGTTAAGCATAGAAAAGATACTGTTTAGGTATACCAACACTTCAGATATGATCTTGAATGTAAGAATTTAGGCATCTAAATATTATGCAAATAGCAGTATTCCATAGTAGTGAACCCAAACAACATTCTTTAATAAACTTATAATCCCATTTTGCAAGGATATGTTTTTGAAAATCCTCCAAAAAATTATTTTTTCTGCCAAGCAAGAGAACACAAATGAATTCTCGGTGTTGAAAGCATCTTGGAGAGTATTTTGCAATGGGAAATAGCAGAAATCATGCCTTGAAAGCTGTAAAGTAGTACCACTATGTAAGTGATTCAGAAATGGAAGGGCTCAATCAGGGAATTATGGGATTGGCATTTCTGAACTCTCACCTATTTAAACGTGAAGAATCCAATGATCCACTGCTCATGTGCTGGCCATGGAGTAGCGTCTTCCTCAGCCCTCCTTGTGGGAGGGGAAAAAACAGTAAAGTATTTTGAGACAAAAAGACTTATCAAATCATCACTGAGAATTTCTTTGTTAAGTATGTTTTTACTGTTCTTGTAACATTTATTAGAAGCTCCTTAATTAAAATTATATGGAAATGTAATCAAATCAGAGGAAATGAGTGCCAGGCAGATTTTATAAGAATAAGCAGAAATGTAGTTCTTTTGTTATTATTTTTAGAATTTATTACTGTTAGTACTGGAAAAAGTGATATATTAGTTTCTAAGAGCTGCTGTACCCAGCTCCCTACTAATGGACTGGGAAAAACAGTGGAAGATGGTCCAGGTGTTTGGGCCCCTGCAATCCACATGTGAGACTTGGAAGAAGCTCCTGGCTTCAGCCTGGCCGAGCCCTGGCCAATTTGTGGCTATCTGGGGAGTGAACCTGTGGATAGAAGATTCCGTCTGTCGGTCTATCTGTCTCTCTCCCTCCCTCTTCCTCTTCTCTGTAAATCTGATTTTCAAATAGGTAAATCTTAAAAGAAAAAAATCTATGGTAACAAGATGCCAAAGTTATTATCTCCCAGTTCCTGAGGATAGAAATTGAAATCAAGGTGGTAGCAGTGTTGCTTTTGAATTCTGCAAGGAAGGGGACCATTCCTTGCCTCTTCCTCATGATTTCTGGACTATCTTTGGTGTTCTGTGGCTTATAGCTGCAACATTCCCATCCTCCATCTTCACATTCTCCCTGTGTATTTTCTGATTGCCCTGTCTTCCTGTAGGTTCTGTCTCTGTGTCCAAATTTTAAGATTTATTTATTTATTTAAAAGTCAAAGTTAGAGAGAGGGAGAGACAGAGAGTAAGAGATCTTCTATCTGCTGGCTTGCTCCCCAGATGGCCAAATGGCCTGGGCAGGGCCAAGTTGAACCCAAGAGTCAGGAAGCCCATCCAGGTCTCCCACCTGGGTGTCATGGGTCCAAGCATTTGGACCGTCTTCTGGTCTTCTGTTGCCATTCCCAGGCCACTAAGAGGGAGCTGGGTCAGAAGTGGATCTGCTGGGACTCAAACTGTCTCCTATTTGGGATGCCAGAGTCACAGGTGGTGACTTTAGCCACTATGCCAAAGCACCGGCCCCTATATTTTTTATCTTTTTATTAGAACAACTATATTGTATAAAGGCTCATCTTAATGACCAGTCTGAACTTGAACACCTGTGTTAAGACCCTGTTTCCAAGTAAACTCATTTTGAGGCACTGAGGGTTGAGGCTTCTTTGTGTCTTTTTAGGGAATGTACTCTTCAATCTATAAATGGTGATAGAGGAGTCCTTATGATTCTTTCTCTACCAGATATTTTCTCTGACTGCATTTGGTTTTTCTGTGCACATATATATGAAATTATCAGGATATCAAATGACTATGGTATTCTTGTTTTAGATTGGTGTCATATATGTGTCATACCTTAAGAACCTTTTGCCATGTGTTTGGAGCCTCACAAGAAAGAAAGCCCATAGAAACTAAGGTGTTGACATTTTTAGATTTCATTTTAAAGTAACTTTGTTCCAAGAAAATACACATTTCTTCAGAAATTTGATGAAAAGTAAATTTAGTCTTTAGAAGAATCCTCTGCTTTGCCACATCTTAGCCTTGGGTTCCATTATATCAAACACAATCCTGAGATAAGGAGAATGCAAATACAAAAAATAATACAAAAAACCGGCTTTCTGCAGAAAAATTTTAGAAACAAAACTGTTATGAAAACTGAGTTGTTCTCTATACATCTTTCAGGAGAACGTAAGTTACTTTTCTGATCGATTGATTTCAGATTGGAGAACAAGGCTAATATTGTGACACAGTGGATTAAACTGATGACCATGTCTTCAGAATCCCAAGTCAGAGTGCCAGTTTGAGTCCCAGCTACTCTACTTCCCATGCAGCTTCCTGCTATTGTGCCTGGGAAAGCAGTGTATAATGAATTAATTACTTGGGCTATTTCCACCCATGCTGGAGACTCAGATGGTGTTCTTAGCTCCTGACTTCAGCCTAATGTAGCCTCAACCATTACAACAATTTGTGGAGTGATCTGTGGGAAGCTATCTTTGTCTCTTTCTCATCTCTCTCTCTCTCTCTCTCTCTCTCTCTCTCTCTCTCTTTCTCTCTCGCCTTCGCTCATGCTCTTAACTCTCACTCTCTCTGTCATTCCATCTTTCAAGTAAATATGTAGATACGTCTTTCAGAAAGAAAAAATATTAAAGAAGTGAGTTTGGGTCAAGGTCTGATGTAGGAACACAAGATGTTTTGGTTCTAAAGTTTGGTCTTGCCATTTAAACCTAAGCATATTCACAGATCCTGCATTTTTAACAACCTAGGATACTGTTTTCTCCAAAGGTAGCTATGTACTCTAGAACTTTTACAGTGCTTTTTTTCCACCAAAAAGGAAATTGATCCACAAAAAATATTGCTGGTGGATATAACCACCACAAGTAAGTTACTAAAACCAAGTAAAATTATCATAGGTGTTTTTTATTTAGAACACAAGGTGACACCTGAACAGTTTGATTCTACTCATTTTTGCTTTTTTGAAAGGAAGAGAGAGAAAGAGAGAGAGAGAGCTCTCATCTTGTGGTTCACTCCCCAAACACCTGCAACTTTCAGGGCTAGGCCAAATGCCTTTAACTCATTCCAGAGTAGTAAGGTCCCAAACACTGCAACCATCATCTGCTGCCCCCAAGAGTATGCGTTAGTAGGAAGCTTGACTAGAAGCAGAGGTGAGACTTAAATCTAGGCACTCAGTATGGGATGGAGGTATTGCAAGCAGAGTCTTTTTTAAAGATTTATTTATTTATTTGAAAGGCGGAGTTACAGAGAGACACAGAAAGAGAGAGAGAGAGAGAGAGAGAGAGGTCTTCTATCCACTGGTTTACTCCCCAAATGGCCACAATTACTGGGGCTATGGCAGGTGGAAACCAGGAGACTGCAACTCTATCCAACTCTCCCACATTCGTAGCAGGGGCCCAAGTACTTGACCCATTTTCTGCTGTTTTCCCAGTGACATCAGCAGAGAGCTGGATTAGAAATGGAGTACCTGGGACTTGCCGAATGTCCACTCCCAAAATTGATTTAGATATGACAAAAATCAACAAAGTACTCACAACATCAGAAATAATAGAAATTTTGATGTAGATTAAAGTAATCAATAAATCATTTGTGTATGATTTGCATAGAAATAATTGAAAGATAATTTTGTAGAATAAGAGAAACTTTAAAATTGCAAATATAATTCTTATGTGTAATAAATTTTGTAATTATTAGTAGAAGGTAAGAAAAATCTCAATAAATTTGGAGAAATGCTTGCACACATTAAAAAGTCATTTGAGATTAGTATCTTAAATTTCAGTAAATATAAATCAGTCATTTAAAAATTCTCCTGTGTGCATTTAGTGTATTTGTGTAATGGACTGTGTGTTAAAGCATAGCACAATCGGAGTATTTTCTTAAGGACTGTGTACTGGGCACATCTTCTTAGCCTACCTCAGATTTCATGTTGGTTTGCTAGAACATTCTTGCTGTCTCAGCTTTGTGGCTCCCCTACTGCCACACACACACAAAAGGAAACACATCTGCTTCTTCAGGTCAGTGTGTCTTTCAATTTCAATAAACTGATGGTTTATTCCTAAACAATCAGTTTAAGAATAAAATTATTGCCTTTCCTCCAAATATGTACTTTTAAAAAAAGATTTATTTATTTTTGTAAAGAGTTACACAGAGAGAGAAGGAGAAGCAGAGAGAGAAAAAGAGAGGTCTTCCATCACTGGTTTACCCCCCAGTTGGCCACAATGGCTGGAGCTGTGCTGATCTGAAGCCAGGAGCTAGGAGCTTCTTCTGGGTCTCCCACACAGGTGCAGGGGCCCAAGGACTTAGGCCATCTTCTATTGCTTTCCCAGGCCATAGCAGAGAGCTGAATTAGAAGTGGAGCAGCCGGGACTCGAACCAGTGCCCATATGGGATGCAGGCACTGTAGGCAGTGGCTTTACCTGCTATGGCCCCTAAATATACACTTGCTACAATAATCCCAACAGTGCAAAATTTTGATGAAACTTAATATGTCTTCTTGGGATAAAGTTCAAAAAGTTAACTCATTCACTTATCAAAAAAACTGAAATTGAGAATTATCCTACATTTATGAATGAGCAGAAGAAATTCTTTTACATTAATATCTATCTACAGGCCGGCGCCGCGGCTCACTAGGCTAATCCTCAGCCTTGCGGCGCCGGCACAACGGGTTCTAGTCCCGGTCGGGGCGCCGGATTCTGTCCCGGTTACCCCTCTTCCAGGCCAGCTCTCTGCTGTGGCCAGGGAGTGCAGTGGAGGATGGCCCAAGTGCTTGGGCCCTGCACCCCATGGGAGACCAGGAGAAGCACCTGGCTCCTGCCATCGGATCAGTGTGGTGTGCCGGCCGCAGCGTGCCGGCCGCGGTGGCCATTGGAGGGTGAACCAACGGCAAAGGAAGACCTTTCTCTCTGTCTCTCTCTCTCACTGTCCACTCTGCCTATCAAAAAAAAAAAAAAATTAAAAATAAAAAAAAATCTATCTACAGTTGAGATAGAGATGAAGAAAGAAAGAAAGAAAGACAGACAGACAGGAGGTAGGGAGGGAGTTGTTTAGATAATTACTTTTGTGTTAGATACATTATGTCAAAAAAAAAACAAAACAAAAAACGAAGAGGGAGTTTGATGCAACAATTAAGACATTATGTGGAACGTCTCCATCCTATATAAAAGGGTTTGTGTTCAAATCCTGAGTGTGCTGTGGGAGGAAGCAGTTGATAACTCAAATATTTAGGTCCCTTCCACACACATGGGAAACATCAGTTGAATTTCTGGCTTCTGCCCTCCATCAGGCCCAGCTCCAGTTGTTGCAGACATTTAGAAAGTAAACCAATAGGGAGGCAATCTCCCTTTGTATCTCTGCCTTTCAAAATAAATGACTTTTTTACATTTGATCTTAGCCAAAAGGTCGAGAAGCGATACATAACTTTTTTATAAAGTAAAATTACTAATTTTTCAGCAATTGCTGCAAAGTACTCAAGTGCTAATTTAGAAGTTGCTTCTTGTATTACTTTGTCAAGATCCTTTATATATATATATATATCTTTATGAAACTTAAGATTAGAATTTATTTAAAATTTAGATATTCTTTTTAAAGGTTTTGTGAGCTGTCACTCAAAAGAGAACTGATCTAGACTGTTGTAATCTTACAGCAATTGAAACGTGGTAGTAATCTTGGTATAGATCTGATTTAGTCTAACCTACATAATCATAAGTGTGATTGTGTGACTTCCATATAATTTATTTTGTCAAAATAATGTTCTCAATAGATTGACTTCCAGAGCTTTCTTGTGTCTGTCTGTGTGTGTGTGTGAGAGAGAGAGAGAGAGAGACTGAGACAGAGAGAGAGGAGGAGACAGAGATGTGACTTGCTGAGTCAGAGAGTTTCAGAAGTCCATGGAAAATGATTGCTGAGTGGTTAAAAGACAAAGTTACTAAATCAGAGATACATTATATAGAATTGTTCCTTTTTCATGTGGTGTTGAACTCAGTAACTTCTCTGAAATATTTGTAAGCCCCTAATAAATGTTCTTGAATAAAGCAGATTTTTTTTTTTTTTGACAGGCAGAGTGGACAGTGAGAGAGAGACAGAGAGAAAGGTCTTCCTTTGCCGTTGGTTCACCCTCCAATGGCCGCCGCGGCCGGCGCACCACGCTGATCCGATGGCAGGAGCCAGGAGCCAGGTGCTTTGCCTGGTCTCCCATGGGGTGCAGGGCCCAAGCACCTGGGCCATCCTCCACTGCACTCCCAGACCACAGCAGAGAGCTGGCCTGGAAGAGGGGCAACCAGGACAGAATCCAGTGCCCCGACCAGGACTAGAACCCGGTGTGCCGGCTCCGCTAGGCGGAGGATTAGCCTAGTGAGCTGCGGCGCCGGCCGAATAAAGCAGATTTAAGGAGAAATTTCTTGGGACAGGGATCATTGCAATACTCATTAAGTTGCTATTTGGAATGCCCACATCCTAAATCAAAGTGCCTGGGATCAAGTCTTGCACCCCACTTCCTGTCCAGCTTCCTCATAATACATTTGAGAGGCAGCAGATGATGGCCAAATATTTGGGTTTCTGCCACCCATGTGGGAGACCTGGATGGAGTTTCAGGCTCCTTGCTTTGGCTTGTCGCAATGCAGGCTGCTCTAGGCATTTGCCTTTCAAATAAATAAGTAAATCTTACAAAAAAAACCTCATATAGATACATCTTTTTTTAAAAAATTTCTTGTTAAAGAGATAGAAGTGTTTTTCATTTTTATATAACAATTTTTAAACTATGATGCACTTGATTTTTTAAAAATTTTATTTATTTGAGAGGCAGAGTTATAGACAGAGGAAGAGACAGAGAAACAGGTCCTCCATCCATTAATTCACTCCCTAAATGGCAGCAATGGCCAGAGCTGAGCTCATCCGAAGCCAGGAGCCAGGACTTTCCTCCGGGTCTCCCATGCAGGTGCAGGGGCCCAAGCACTTGGGCCATCTTCTTCTTTTTTTAAGATTTTATTTATTTATTTGAGAGGTAGAGTTCAGACAGTGAGAGGGAGAGACATAAATTTAATAAATTTATAATTTCCTAAATAATAAATTTATAAATTTAATTTCCATCTGATGGTTCACTCCCCAAATGGCCGCAACAGCTGGAGCTGCACTGATGTGAAGCCAGGAGCCAGGAGCTTCCTCCAGGTTTCCCAAGTGGGTGCAATGGCCCAATCACTTGGGCCATCTTCTACTGCTTTCCAGGCTATAAGCAGAGACCTGGTTCAGAAGAGGAGCAGCCAGGACATGAATCAGCGCCCATATGGGATGCTGGCAACACAGGTGGAGTTTTAGCCTAGTACACCCAGCACCAGCCCCACACTTGACTTATTAAGGAAAATCTTTGCTTAGGATTTTGAGAGTCATAATTTTCTAAGACGTAACATTATTCTTGAACATTTTTACTGAAATTGACGTCTTATAAGAGATTTTATAAATTTTACTCAAATTTTCATATTCCTTAGTTTTAAATGAATATTTATTGGATTTTTGTTACTGAATAAACTTGGATTTGCTTTAATTTTTCTTAGTAAATCCTTTATGGAACCATAGGAAATATGTACTTTTAATGCACAGTTCTCACTAGCCCCCTTAAAATAACAGCTATTAAAGACTTATTTAAATAGTTCACATAGGAGCAGAGGCGGCTGCTCCCTTAAGTATTTGTATACACAACAACTGTTCTCTTAGCTTGTACTGGAAATTTCTGGATATTTTCAAGGTTTCATTTATTTTTTAATCAATTTTTCTGGTGTATTATTATAGCCAATATGTATTTGAACTAATGGGAAGCTAGCATATATGAAATGCCTATAATATCTAAGGTTGGCATTCATTGGGTACTTAATGTATATCAGATATTGAAATAGATATTGTGCATGGATTACATCATTTTATTCTTTCCTCAGATTGTGTAGCAATAAATTCCAGACCATGTTCAGTAGATAAGATGCTGAGGTTTTGGAGTTAATTAACCAGCCCATGTTTGCATAGAAATGAAGAGCTTAAATGAACTTATCAACAAAGCGTATACCTGTCATCCTACACCTTGTAGTATTGACACATGGCCTAGCCCATTGCTGTTCCTCCTTGCCACTGTTTGAATACTAGGCTGGCTAATTCTTTGGAGGGATGTTCTACAACATTTAAAATGTTTAACTGCATGCCTGGCATGTACTCACTAGAGAATTCCCACTAAGGGAACTCCCACCCTCTTTTGTTACCTGTATGTCATCAGATATTTTTCAAATGTCTCCAGGAGGAAAAACTCACTGATGGTTAAGAATCATTTTAGTAAATGACTTTACTGCATTTCTGATATCATGTCTATGACATAGCCATGACAAAACACAAATCTACAGCCTGAATGTCTATATAAAAATAAATCAAAATATGAACCAACTAAGAAAAAAAAAGAAATACTACTGTCTTAATGTTGATGTTCTACCAAAGATATATGTTGGCTCCTGATACCCAATGTGATAGGGTTTAGTGGATGGAGTAGTGATTTTATCTTGGGAACATTATGCTCATGAAAAGGATCCATGTTCTCAAAAATGGGGTTGAAGGGAGCTGCCTTATCCCTTCTACCTGTGACAATGCAGTGACAAGGGTATCACATGTGGATCAGAAAAGTCCAGCCCTTTAGCAGATTCCATATCTGGTGATGCCTTGATCTTGAACTTTCCATCTCTCAGGACTGTGACTGATAAATTGTTGTTCCTTATAAATTACCTAGTCTAAGGTATTTTGTTTTACTGTAACCTGAAAAGACCCCAACATTAAAAACTCATAAATATGTGGATTTGGGGCACTGTTATAAAAATTAAGGTAAAATTCTGATCCTTAATGTAAGACACTCATGGCATGGGTGGAGACTTTAAATCTGACCAGCAACTTTTTAAGTTTAAATGCCTTGGCACCTTCATGGAAATTCCTTGATACTCTGAGAGTTCCTCTGTTACTTCTTTTGTGTGGAATTCCTTGGGGAAATCCAGACATTTTAAAACTACTAACAAAGTGAGAAATTTTCCTGTAGTCCTCTAAGAATCAATATTCTATTAGCTATGAATATCTTAGAGAGAGAGAGGAAGGGAGAAAGGGAGGGAGGGAGAGGGAGGGGGAGAGGGAAAGTGAATGAGAGCGGTAGGGGAGCAGGCTGACTTTCAGCATCCTTTTTGTACTTATCATGGTGTTTCATTTTTGTGGCTCTTTATTACCTGTGTGACCAAGGCCTTTATTACAAAATTGCTTGTGTTTGGAACGGATTGATACAACAAATATGACAGAATTGTTAAAATATTGCTCATTGATGAGATAATCAAAGCAAACCAGCCTATAAATGAAGCATACAAATTTACTTTGGGGGATTCTCTGTCCTCTATCACCAGTGCAGATTTTAGGAGTGTATAAACCTGTTAACACAGTTTATGAGAATCCCTATTATAGTCATGCAGACAGCCTAGGAACCACACCAGGCTCATTTAACATTTCCTTCATAAAGTCCTCTCATTAATAGGATAATATCAGCAGCCACTGAGGAAACTAAAGCAGCCTTGTAATTTGGAGCCAATTTCCTCTAGACTTGACTGGTGACTTTGGTTGTAGCACTAATTAGATTTCTTTGAACCGTGGGTCATTGGGTGATGAAATACTGCTTTGCAATCCTCAATTCACTCTACATTATGGTGCTAACAGTATTTATTATGCACTGATTATGAGCCAGTCATTCTAGCAGACATTGTCATGGACAAGGAAGGATGTATATTATAAATGATAAGATAATATAATTAAGGCTGCACACCATATGAATGTACAAGGGCTGTACTGTATCAAGGTAATATATCAAGAGTACAAAGGAATGTGTTAAAAGTGAATACATAAATGTTGAGTGGTTCAATATGGAGGAGAAATTTATGTTAGGCAGAATGAATCAGAGAAAATTTCATAATCAAAGTGAGCTTGGAGTCTGGATTTAAAAAGTGATCGCAGTGACAGAGTGGAGAGGAAGGAAGGAAAGGAGGGAAAGAGAAGAAGAGAGCATAAAGAAGAAGAATGAGGAGCACCAGGAAGAAAGGCAGGAGAATGCAATCATGCAGCTTGGAGAGCATTGATGAGTTCGCTTTCTGATGAAAAATGAGGCTGGTAAAAAAAGTAGCAGGGAAGAAGAGGGTGCCTCTAACACAGGGCACCAGAGCACACAGATTACTGAATCATGATGGAAATTAGGCATTTTAAAGTGCAAGTCTCCACCCAGTGGGAATCCCCACTGGTCAAGCACTTGAGACCTTGGTGGAAATGCAAATTTTGAGTCCCTCTGCATCTACTTGCCAAGCTTTCCAGGTGATTTCTCTGCCAATTTTTGTTTGAAAACTTATTTGCCCAGAGTGAAATGGATTTGGGTGGAAATACTAACAATCCAAGCTAGAAGAATGGTGGGTTAGTTCCATGGTTTCCCAAATGAACATAAATGTAACTAAAGTAACCAATTAGTAAAATTCCTTGCTGATAATAATGACTATAGATAGGGATGGGAATTTAAAGAAGGATGGATCCGTGAGGCTTGGAAAAATAGCTCTGTTAGGGTTCATTTCATATCCAATAGGGTCATTTATGAAACTAACTTGAAGAGGTTGATGAGCAAATTGTTGTTTAATTATATTTTCACTGTAAGAGTCTGGAAAAGGCTTTCAGCTATAATATTGACTATGAAAATAATGTTTTTCAAAAAGAAATCTAAGGCTTCTGCTTTTAAACCATATTACCCATCCATAAAGTTGATGTAAATGGGCAATTATGTATAGATAATGTATGGCATATTTGGCGGTGCTTCCTTTGCATTTCTTTAAAAATATGTATACTTTATTTAAATATATGGATGTAGATAAGCTCTTTCCTCACATTTCATGCTGCTGTTCTGGGAAAGTAAATTATGCTGTGATAAAAAATAAGTAATTGCTCCTTGTGTTTAATTGATTTTTTTATAGAAATTACAATGCAGATTTGATTAAGGGAAGATAGTGCATTACCTATGTTTGGTTCACAAGACGCATAATGGTATGAAAAAGTGCCACCCAGCACAGAAATTATACCATCATTTTGTCTGAATGTGTTGAGTGGGAGATATTTAGAATTCTTTATGACTTATAAACACTGCAGAATGTTTTTTCCCCCTCTAAAGCAGTATGATAGGGACATCTATTTCACAGCTATAACATGCCCTGCCTGTTAAATTGTAGAAGCCTTTGAGGGAGAAATAACTAATGGTGTGTTTTAAATAAGAGAGAGGATGTGAATTTGGTGCTGACAAACAATGTACCTTGAAACAAGGTCAAGCCTGAAGTTTCTAGTTAGGCCCTGTTTGAGTCAAATGCAGCAACCAAATCTGAAAAATCCCATTTTAAGAAGAGTTAGGGTTTAATTTTTTCTACTCCTAGGTATCACAGCCTTGGCACTATAGACATTTTGGACCAGTTTTGCTGCTGATGTTGTGGGGAACTGTCCTATGAAATTATAGGATGTCTAGCAGCATCTGGCTGTAACACACAAAATAGCAGAAGCATCCCTTCCCTGCCTCAATTTTGACAACCAAATATGTCTGCAGACAATGTAAAATGTTCCTAAAGATCAAAATTATCCCCCACGTTAGAACTGTTGCTCTGTTTTATTGACATTCATGTGGCCAAATTTAAAAAAAGAACTACAGAGGCTGGCATTGTAGTGCAGAAAATTAAGCTATTTCCTGTAATACTGACACCCCATATTGGGCACTTGTTTGAGTCCTGATGTCTCCCCCACTTCTGATCCATCTCCCTGCTAATACACCTGGGGAAGCTTTGGAAGATGGTCCCAGTACTTGATTTCCTGCCACCCACATGGGAAACCAGGATGGAGTTCCAGGCTGCTGGTTTCAGCCTAGCACAGTCCTGACCTTTGTGGCCATCTTGGGAGTGAACCAGTGGATAGACAGTCTCTCTCTCTCTCTCTTTCTCTCTCTTTCCCTCTGTCTCTTTCTGATTCTCTCTCTCTGTAACTATAAGTAAATAAATCCTTTTAAAATAAAAACGATCCCTGTCTTGTTCTTGCTCTATGTATAACTCTGCCTTTCAAATAAAAATAAAAGTAAATCTTTTCTAAAAATATAAACTAATGCATTGCCATTTTGGATCACATAGCTGCTGTGGCTCAGCGCCCTTAAAGGTTCCAATCATTTTATGGAATTCCTCTGTCTGTCTTATCTAGAACTGAAGGAATTTAGGTTTTCTCCCTCTCATTCAAGTGCTCCTCTCACCCAAATATACCTTTGGATTTTCTCTTTTCTGTTTACCCTCCTCAAGCTTGATGTGCCAAGATAACATCTCTTCAATTGCCTCTTGCTTCATGTCTTGGAAAGAACATACAATTTACAATCTGAAGGGTCTTCTGCTAATTTCAATGGCAATAAAATAAAATTACAACCAAAAGAGAATTATAAAGTGTCGCTCCCCCTCTTCGTGGAGGAATGACACTGAACCCTGCCTAGGCTTCATATCCGAGTCACGGCACCATTATGTTGCTCCCCGTCTTCGTGGAGGAACGACACAGGACCCTGCGCTGTTCTTTTGTCTGCTCGGCCCTCCCCGGGTTTGCTGCTGGTTCTTCCTGGGTTGGCTACCGTCCCTTCCACCTCCATGGAAGGGCGGTTCCCCCTAGCCACTTTCCCCACTTCCGCGGGGGAGCGGCACACCTCCGGCCGGCTCTCTCGGGGGCTGCACAGGTGTTCCTTCAGATAGATGTTCCCCTTAGATGTTCCTGGTGCATGTTGTCTCTCTCCTCCTTTATAGTCCTCTTCCACCAATCCCAACTCTGCTACCCACACGCCTAGCACGCTGCTCTCCTCCAATCAGGAGCAGGATCAGCTCCTGCAGGTTACTGGCTGAACTGGAGGCAGCTGTATAGAAGCTGTTTCTCCCTTCTCAGCGCCATATTGTGGGAGAGCAGATGCATAGAATAAGTCTTAATTCCAGTAACTTAGTCTAGTCCGAGTTGCTCCCCACAATAAAGGTTTTCAGAATCCGTGGATGTCTGTAGAATGCTGTCCTTGATGAATGAAAATCCCGCTAGGTTGGTGCTTTTGGTGTGATGGAAGCTGCAAAACTCAGCTCTGGTCCTTACCGGTAGCATGAGGCAAGGAGAACCTTCCATCAGGAATGCCAATGGACATTTACAGAAGAATAAGTAGTCTTAATTTAATAGACATTAATACATCAATGATGACCACCAAACTGAGAGACTTGTCAGCCTCTGTCTTATTCAGACATGTTTTATCAGGACATTTCTATACACTTTCACTTATCCCAGTGACTAATAAACTTGTCTTTCTCCCATCAAATATTTTCCTTAAGGACCTCATTTTTTATTAGTTTATTCAAAGTGCCTGTTTTATAAATAGATGTGAGTCCTCCAACAAATTTTGGTTTTTTTCTTCTGGAAAACATATCAGCCTCCCAAAATGCATCTTCATCCTATTATTTACATATAGAGGGAAGTATCTCTTGTTAACTCTACCAATGTTTAATTTTCCTTCCTACCCAGAGAGTGTTCAGTGAAACATCTGTTGGTAGGTTGAATCTCAATTCATGTGAAAGAGGGATGTCATTAGAAACAGCTTGAATCCACTTTTGTTTCTTGCAGCTTAGGTTGGTTTGAAAAGTCACTTAACTTTCTTATGTTTTAATTTCTTCCTATTTAAAATGCCGTCTCCATCATTCAACGTTGTTGAGAAATTTAAATAAGTTAACTTTTGTAAAGTATCTAATACCCTGTCCATTAAATGGAATTAACTTCTTTATATTATATCATCTTGGATTTAATTTGCTTTTAATTAACCTTTCACCCTTTTCTGGTAAAAAAAATACTCTGCTGTGAGTGTAATTGAAGACATGATATGTATTTTCCCATTAATAATATTTCATGACACTTATTTCCTATGCAAGGCTTAAGTTTCTTATTTCATATACTCAGTTATGACCAGTGCCTCCCTTTCCCATTTTTATATTAAGAGAGGACATGCATGAATCCATTACATTGGCAAATAAGTAGAGATAAGACCATAGCAGTATATTATTAAATAATATTTAAATTTTCTTTAGTCTTTCCTCTAAAATATATTACTTATTTACTCTGCATTAAGCACCAGAGATAAAATGGTGGTCAAGATTGACATGATATCTGAATCATGAATTTATAAAACAGACAATTAAAAGTTAATAATACATTCTTTATTTTTTTTCTTCTATTATTCTACTATTGGTAATATTCAAGATTTGTGTTCAAATTCTTTGTTTTGTAATTACTTTTCCTCCTTCTAAGCTTCAGTTTTCTCACATATAATTCTAGTTCTACATAAATATCCAGAGAGATTACATCTTGCTCAAAGCCATGAAGCCAATTAGTTATAGAGACCTTTACTAATATTCTTCTGATATATATTACATTTCAAATGGGATTTGAATTTATTTATTTGTTAATAAATTCTTTTGTTTCATCTATATTGCTTTGTGTACGCCCATTTAATTATTCATAATGCACACCCACATTTTAGTGGCAAAACTGTATTTCCAGAGCACATTTTAAACATATGTGGGATGAAAACAAGACACATGTGCTTCTAGAAGTTTCTTTGTAGTTCTGAAAGACAAATTAAACCCTTGACTGTTCTGTTCCATTTAATACAAGCAGATAATGCACATATATTGCAGTTTTGTATAATGGCTATAATTCTGTTTGAACCTTTAAGCAAATAATATTTATTAACACAGGTCTTAATTTTAAAACAACTTATAAATTACCAAAACTAGAGGGGTATATCTGGGGCTGTCCACATTGAATACACTGCACAGGAATTTCTTCAAGGAAACTTCTGAATAGATAATGATTCAATTCAATATTGAGCTATTCTTGAGCAGAGAGTCTTCGGTGGCCTCCTGTGTACACTCTTAAGAACCAAATGGAAGGGAAAAGCCCCAAAGTGAGAGGAGAATCTGGGCCAAAAGATGCGTCCATATGCATCTTTTGAAAGCCAGCTGAGCAGATGGTGCTGTAGACACACTGTGAAGAGAATTGAGAAATCTAACCATTATTCTCTCTGGGATACAAGACCACATCTCCCCTGCATGGAGAAGAGCCATAGATCCACTTACAGGCACATCTAACATTTTTTTTCCTTTTTGGTAACAAGCAGTTTGGAAATTACTCCAGCATTTTCACTGTTTCTGTCCCACAGGGAGTTTTTCCAGTTTCCAATTCCAGTGTTATCATTTAAATTCACAATGAACTATAACATCAACTCTCCAAAGCTTTGGCTCTTAATTACATACATGTCTTACTTTTGACATTTTTAATCTATTGTGGCTATATTTACTGCTGAAAGAAATAACAGTATAAATCCAGTTTCAGTTACTATTTTCCTTTTTATCCATAGAGATTTTATCATTTTTTAGAAAAATGACCAAAAAAAGAAAACCTCTAAATGAGGTACCAGTATTTATTGTACATTGTGGTTTTGCTCCCAATGAGCAAACATGTGAACCTCTTTATTTATAAAACACTAATTCCTAGAAATACTATTATTAATGGTTTTACTTTTATTTGTTTTGAGAAGAGAGGGTAGATGGGCATTGATTTGTTTGGGTGATCCAATGTCTAGAGAAGGAAAGTCTCAAGTGATGTAAGAGAGAATCACTAGTGAGTTATTCAATCAGCTTCCAATTCCAAAAATAACCTGTTCTCTTTGGTTAGGATTGGATTCTCTGGAGAGGATAAACAAAGTGCATAAAAGGGAGGAGTTACAGGAACTGAATGGGGAACAATTCATAACTAGGGGTCCAGGGGTTAGTAGTCTCTGTTTCTTTATGGGAAAGAGGGAGGTGAATATAACTGAAAACAAGTTACCACTTTTTTTTTTTTTTTGACAGATAGAGTTAGACAGTGTGAGAGACAGAGAGAAAGGTCTTCCTTCGGTTGGTTCACCCCCCAAATGGCTGCTACGGCCGGCGCGCTGCGCCGATCTGAAGCCAGGAGCCAGGTGCTTCCTCCTGGTCTCCCATGCGGGTGCAGGGCCTAAGGACTTGGGCCATCCTCCACTGCTTTCCCGGGCCACAGCAGAGAGCTGGACTGGAAGAGGAGCAACTGGGACAGAATCCGGCGCCCCAACTGGGGCTAGAACCCGGGGTGCTGGCGCTGCAGGAGGAGGATTAACCAAGTGAGCCACAAGTTACAACTGTTAATGGAGTGTTGTAGGCTGTCAGTGCAACAAAACCCCAAAGACAATTTACAAAAACTTGAGAAGCCAGCAGGTCACATGGATCTCTGGCAGAGGTAGCTATGCAGTGAAAAAGGACTGCTTTGGCTTTGGTTCACAAAAGTACCCATTCTTTTTAATAGACTTAATTTGGGAACTTTCGGACTTAAAGGAGTCCTGTTCTTCCATACTAGATAAGGAGAATTTAATTCCCCAAAGTGATTCCTTCTCCATCTCATCCTGTGTGGTTTGATCTCTGTAATTGAATATCTCCTTAGTTTCCTTATGTATCCCCACTTGTAGAAAATAGTTACTCTTCTTTTTACCTAAATTGGTTCATTTTGTCTGTGATTGTGAACTCTTTGCTGTCCATAGTCTAATTCAATATCTTTTCCATATTCCTTCAAAAACCAACGTGTATGTCTTCAATTTGTGTGCAAATCTTCCATTCATTAATTTCCACCCACTGTCTCAAAAAGGCACTGCTGTTACTTTTGGCTTTATTTCAACTTTGGGCTTATTTATTGTAGAGTGTGCTTTCCCACTGTAGCATGAAGCAATATTTTAATTTCATTGTCAAAAGATGAAAGACGTAGGAGTTAGTTACAGTTCTGATCACCCTGTAGCTGAGATTGAATGGAGCTAAAATCTATTTAAACTTGTATTGTGCTTGAAAGATGAGACTTCAATGAATCTTTGTTAAGCCGTATCATTTCATGGTTGCACTTAATAGAAGGAAGCCTTTTTGGATTTTGCCGACATGCTGTATTTGCCATTTTGCCCGTTGCTTGTATGTGGAGGAGCTCGTAGACCCACATGAGCTTTGGGGTCTAAGCAGTAGGTATTCAAAGAGGTGACTATTTTTATTTATACAACAAATATGAAAATGCATAAAAGATATAAATGTACATTTATAACCTTCAACCATTCTGGAATGTCTGAAGTTCCTTAAAGTACATTTTAAACACATCTCTGGAGCTGGTGGCACAGTGGGTTAAGCTGCTGCCTGCAAGGCCAGAACCCAGTATTCACAGGCCTGGTAAAAGTTCCGACTTCCCTGATTCCAGTTCAGCTACCTGCTAATGAACCTGAGAAAGCAGTGGCGAGTGGTCCAAACACTTAGGCTCCTGCCACCCATGTGGGAGTGTTGGATGGCGTTTCTGGTTCCTGGCTTTGGC
Organism: Oryctolagus cuniculus; assembly: GCF_964237555.1. Lineage (NCBI taxonomy): Eukaryota > Metazoa > Chordata > Mammalia > Lagomorpha > Leporidae > Oryctolagus > Oryctolagus cuniculus. Next base: position 152,002,150 of record NC_091433.1, read on the forward strand.
CTGACACATCCCTGGCCATTGCAACCTGTTGGGGAGTAAACTAGCAGATGGAAGATCTCTTTTTCTGTCTCTGTCACTTTGCCTTTCAAATAAATAAAGTAAGTCTTAAAATAAAACAAACAAACAAACAAAAAAACACTTAAAGCCACAAGGTTTAATGATAGTGTGCTCCCTTTTGGTTTCCCATCCATTTCTCACTTTTTGTAATCTTACTACTCTGCTCCCACAATCTCTCTGTGGCTGTCACTATCAAGGGAGTAGCACCTATATTGAGAAACTTTTCCTGAACACCCAAGGGTTCTGCTACCCTTATCAAAATTGACTTTTCTCTTTTACCCTTCTCCTTCCTAATCTTATTACATACAGGGCCTTTGCTTCATTCATCCTTCTTCCTAAGGCTCAGTTCTGGGTGCGCAGTAGGCACAGGGTAAATGACTGCCATGCTGACCATTACTGGTGTGCTTACATTTTTATGTTGTTCTGATAAGTGCCCTCACCTTTGACTTGAAGAGTTCTTGGAGAGTCTCTCCCCTCCACCTCTCTCTCTCTCTGTCTCTCTCTCTCTCTGTCTCTCTCTCTCTCTCTCTCTCTCTCTCTCTCACACACACACACACACACACACATTCTTTGCCACTAGTAGGTATCTTAGAAACAAGAGCCTGTGCTGTTAGAAACTTATCACCCAAACTGATGACTGTATCCTTATCCACCATTATCAGACCCTTATAAACTAGTTTGTGTGGAATTGTTACATGACATTGATGCACTCTCAACCGAAAGCTCTCGGAAAAGTGCTTATGAAGAGCAAGGAAGGCAGTGATGCAGATAAGATAAAATACTCAAATTGAAAAGCAATATTTATTTCCTCATACTTTGGAGCACAGAATGTTTTGGGATCTTTATCTCCACAAACTCACAGATCAGTCTACAGAAAATTTTATGCCACTTCCTTCTGCATTATTTCATTTAATCCCTATGACATGCTGAAAAGTGGCAAGATCTCCATCTTCAGGTAAGAGAAGTGATGATCATAAACTTAGGCAGCCTCAGGGTAGATCACCATGTCAAAGGCTATTCCTTATTCCTCTGCTCAGAGAATATCCTTACTTGGGAAAAGTGACTTAAATCGTAGTTCCTGGCTTTTTTGAGATTATTACAGAGCCTTGTTTCTTTTCTGGTTTTTAGTATATATATTTATATATTTTTTTCTTTCCTTTCTCTTATTTTTTATTTTTATTTATTTTTTTTTGCTTTCAAACTTTTATTTAATGAATATAAATTTCCAAAGTACAGCTTATGGATTACTATGGTTTCCCCCCCATAACGTCCCTCCCACCCGCAACCCTCCCCTTTCCCACTCCCTCTCCCCTTCCATTCACATTAAGATTCATTTTCATTTCTCTTTATATACAGAAGATCAGTTTAGCATACATTAAGTAAAGATTTCAACAGTTTGCTCCCACACAGAAACATAAAGTGAAAAATACTGTTTGAGTACTTGTTATAGCATTAAATCTCAATGTACAGCACACTAAGGACAAAGATCCTACCTGAGGAGTAAGTGCACAGTGACTACTATTGTTGACTTAACAAATTGACACTCTTGTTTATGGCCTCAGTAATCACCCTAGGCTCTTGTCATGAGCTGCCAAGGCTATGGAAGCCCCCTGAGTTCACTGACTCTGATCATATTTAGACAAGGCCATGGTCAAAGTGGAAGTTCTCTCCTCCCTTCAGAGAAAGGTACCTCCTTCTTTGATGACCCATTCTTTCCACTGGGATCTCACTCGCAGAGATCTTTCATTTAGTTTTTTTTTTTTTTTTCCCCAGAGTGTCTTGGCTTTCCATGCCTGAAATACTCTCATGGGCTTTTCAGCCGGATCTGCATCCCTTAAGGGCTGATTCTGAGGCCAGAGTGCTGTTTAGGACATCAGCCATTCTATGGGTCTGCTGTGTATCTCACTTCTCATGTTGGATCATTCTCTCCCTTTTTTATTCTATCAACTAGTATTTGCAGACACTAGTCTTGTTTCTGTGATCCCTTTGGTTCTTAGTCCTATCATTATGATCAATTGTGAACAGAAATTGATCACTGGGACTAGTGAGATGGCGTTGGTACATGCCACCTTGATGGGATTGAATTGGAATCCCCTGGTATGTTTCTAACTCTACCGTTTGAGATAAGTCAGCTTGAGCATGTCCCAAATTGCACATCTCTTCCCTCTCTTATTCCCACTCTTACATTTAACAGCAATCACTTTTCAGTTAAGTTTCAGCACTTAAGAAGAATTGTGTATTGATTACAGTATTCAACCAAAAGTATTAAGTAGAACAAACAAAAAAAAATACTAAGAGGGATAACATATCAAGCAATTATTTTACCTTAAATTATTTGGTAGATTACAGTTTTTTATTTTTATGTTTTGCTTTTCTGGAAATTCACAAGAGATGCTTAGAAATGCTGTGACATATTTGGAAGTGGAGTTGTATCTCTGGTCAGAGACGAAGTTCCCCATAAATGGAGACCCTGACATTTCTTTTTTTTTATTTGACAGATAAAGTTAGAGAGAGAGAGAGAGAGAGAGAGAGAGAGAGAGAAAGGTCTTCCTTCTGTTGGTTCACTCCCCAAATGGCCACTACGGCCAGAGCTACACCAATCTGTAGCCAGGAGCCAGGTGCTTCCTCCTGGTCTCCTGTGCAGGTGCAGGGCCCAAGGACTTGGGCCATCCTCCACTGCCCTCCTGGGCCACAACAGAGAGCTGGACTGGAAGAGGAGCAACCAGGACTAGAACCCGGCGCCCACATGGGATGTGGGTGCTGTAGGCGGAGGATTAACCAAGTGAGCCACAGCGCTGGCCCTGACCCTGACATTTCTTTTGCCATCTCTTTCTATGTTTATTATGACAACTTCCATCGTTCCTTGTTTTCCACAGATGTTTTCTCAACAATGACAATAATAATGTTAAAATAGCAACACTTCTTACAGCTGCAAATGCATTCATCATGCCTATTATGCTTACCACACTAATAGTAGAGGGGTATTCTGTCACCTTTAATTAACAGTGCACAAACAAAATAAATTAAGACATCTTATATGACTTTAGCCTAGTGGCCTATTTCACTTTCTGCCTTTAAGCACATTGAATTAGCTAATTTGAGGGAAGGTTGGTTTACCATTTGGATTTACTATTTGGATTTCTTACACAGATGTTAATCAGTATAATTAAATTAGGATAGCATCTGGATGTTAAAAGTACAGGTACATGCATTAAGGTAGAAAGACTAAAGGTGAAAACTGCCATGTGAACTCCATTTCTCTCTCTCTCTGTCACACACACACACACACACACACACACACAAAGATATTCTTCAGATCAAAACTGAAACTATTTTTAAGCAGGCAGAATAATCTACTTGGCAATTCCTCCACAAGGACTGTCTACATCCTATAATCTTACTTGTCTTCAATGTGATGGGGATATAATGGCATAAGAAGTAAAGGAAGGATCATTACTCTTCATTTGTTCCATTTATGAAATTCTGTCCAAAAACCTGGGCCCCGTGTTGGCAGGTGTTGAACAAAAATGCACTCAGAGCTTCTCTTCTTTTCTTTACTCGCAGTCACAAGGTACTCAGAGTGTGGATGAAACCTTTTATAGCCTGGCATTTAAACTGAGCCAATTTGTTACAGAGGTGAATAAAAACAGATTTTGTGAAGTCGTTTTGGAAGAGCTCCTTTTTATTTAGGGGCAGTGCCATGCCACACATCTTGTGTTACATAGATGACTGTCATTATGTGCATGATTGGTTTCTTGCCTTCATAATTTTTGTGGCTAAATATTCATATTTTAAATAATATTTCAGTTCATTGTATTTCTTTTTCAAAATCTTGGCTTACTAACATCACATTCTGAAACTTCTTGAGTCTGTGTTTGTTATTTCCATCTGCCCATCCTGACATCTCCTCTCCTGCTCTTGCAGTGTCAGAGTTAAGGGAAGAGGCTTGCTGGAGTTGAGGCTGTAGAAAGCTGGTCTGTGGCTGTTCTATCACACTGGGAAGCATGGGAGACCAGAAACAGACTTGGCTATAACACAGCCTCCAGGAGTAAAAATCGATTTTGGGTTGAAATGGCAGTTGAATGAGTGGCAGATCCAGTCACAACTCTAGAATGGTCTCATCAGAAATGATGCCCTTTATTCCTTGCATACAACTCTCCCATTCAAGGACCTCTCGTGCCTCCCATCTCTAACTGCAGTGCTACCTAGCAGAAGCCCCCTCTTCATTCTCCTCTCTTTCTCTGCATTTCTGCTTATTCAGGACTTTATCAGCAGCAATACTTGCATTTCTCTATGTAGGTTTTCTGGATTTCATTTCTTTTAACAAAACCCTCTTCTAGTCCATTCAGGCTACCAAAACAAAGTACTATTGATGGGATGGCTTAAACCATAACAGCACACTTCTCACAATTCTAGAGGCTGGAAGTCAAGGACCAAGATGCTGACAGGCTCAGTTTTTGCTAAAGTCTCTTCTGACCATTCTCTGTGCTCGTAGAGACTGTGATATCTCTTCCTCACCCTTGGCTACAACCTTCTTCAACCTCAGCACCTTAAGGTCTCTTTCTCCAGATATAGTTCCATTGAGGGTAGGGCCTCAACAGATGAAGTTGGGAGCATGTTGTTTAGTCCACAGAATCCTCTCATGAATGTCCCTTTCATGTGTCCATATATTCTGGGCTCCGAACCCTTCCTCCTCGCTATCACCAACACTGTTGCTCGTGTACTTATCATATCATTTGGTCACTACATTTCATTAGCTCCATAATTTGAATTCTCTCTATGGTCTTAGCCCATTGTGTCCTTGATTTTGTCACACTCACCACTAAAACCTTTTGATGACTCTAACTCACCTATTGGTTAAGTTTTAAACTTTTTACCATGCTTATATGATCTTCCATGGTTCTTCCATCATAACCTATCTGGAGTTTTATCTCCAACCACTTCCTTCCCCAAGTTTTAAGTCTTAATACTTATGAGTTGTGCCTTTTTATGCTGTTTTTTTTTTCATTGTTCCATTTCTTCTACATGGGACACTCTTCACATTCTCTATAGGATTATTTCTCTGAGCATCCATCGTTTCACCTGCTACCTCCTGCAGTAAACATCCCTGGAAATCAAACGCCCCACCTTTCTGCTACAAGGCAACTTTGTGCTCTTTGGGATTTTTTTAAGATTTATTTATTTATTGGAAAAGCAAAAATGACACAGAGAGAGGGAGAGACAGAGAAAAAAAGATCTTCCATCATCTGGTTCACTCCCCAAATGGCCACCACAGTGAGAGCTGAGCCAGTCTAAAGCAAAGAACCTGGAACTGCATCCAAGTCTTCCATGTGAATGTCAGGGGCCCAAATACTTTGATAATCTGCTGTTTTCCCAGGTGCACCAGCAGGGAGCTAGATTGGAAGCAAAGCATCTGGGTCTCATACTGGATGCTGGCATAACAAGCAGCAGCTTAACATGCTGTGCCACGATGTCGGTCCCTTATTTTTAAAATGTTTATTTACTCTCATTTACCTGGAAGGCAGAGCGGGGCCAGAGAGAGAGGAAGAAGGGGAGGGACAGGGGGAGGGAGGGAAAGGAGGAGAGGGAGAAGGAGGGAGAGGGGGAGAGGGAGAGAGAAAGAGAGTATGTCTTCCATCTGCTGGTTCACTCCCTGTATGCTTTCAATAACTGGACTAGGCTGAAACCAGGAACCCAGAGCCTAGAACTTCAGCCAGGTCTTCCATGTGAGTGACTGGGGACCAAGCACTTCAGCCATCATCTGTAGTCACCCAGGGTGAATTAGGAGGAAACTGGGTCAGAAGTGAAGGAGCTGGGACTCAAACTGGCACTCCAATATGGGATATTGATATCCTAAAAGCAGTGGCTTAACCCCGCTGCACCACAACTCCCTCCCCATATATCCTAGCACTTACAATGCTGTAGTGAAAGCAATTCTTTCTGCATCTTACACTTTGATTAAAATGTAACAAAAAACCATGTCCTTCATGGGCAGGGCCTAATTATGATTTATTTTATATTTCTATAGCCTAGCACAATACTAGGTAGCTACATAGTGATTTCTTTGACAAAGAAGTTTGTCACCCTGTCTCTCTTCCTGCCTACTCTCTGCCCCACCCAGATCCCTCTCACACTCAGATACACAGGTACACATGTGTATACACACACAGCCACAGACATTCATGTACATGCATAGATACACATACACATAAAATCTTGCATTACTTGGATGGCATTTTTCAGAATTTAGCCAGATATGAGATCTCAGCAGAAGGGCTGAACCTGATTCTATGAAGCTTTAAATATTTCTTACTTGTGTCTGAAAATAGTGGAAAATATTCCTTAAATATGGGGTAAGTCAAAATGTAGAAGTGGGGGTAGGAATAATGAACAAAAGAGATTTCCTGCCAATTTTCTGTCCTAGGTGAATGAGTAAAATGGTAATAAATATGTTGGTTATAAATAATAGCTATACTATTTCTATAATGCCTGTCAAAGCATAAACCAAGAGAAAGGATATGAATATGTCAGTGGGAGACTGGTGATTCAGCATGAGGTATCATCCTTCTAGGAAGAGTAGTGCCATATTCGTGTGTGAACTACTAACTACTGTGTGTAATGCCAATTGATTTATGTAGCTAATGTATTAGGAAAATGTTCTAGATAGGAATTTACAGTGATTAGGGGTTGCAGTGTGAGAAGGTAGAGAATGTGATTCAGATGGGACCTGTGCTGTCCCTTTCCCCATCGATTTGTTACCTCACTTGTGATTTATCTGGAGGATTCAGGCAATGAGAGTTTCCCAGACAAAATAAAAAGAACAGCCTGATCCATGATTTTGCTTTATTCTCTAAGGATGTGGACTTAGCCTGGAGTATAGCTGAATAGTTTAAAGAGACTGAGAGCCTAAGAAAACCCAAATATGAGCCAAAATTAACAGAAGGATCCCCACATAACCAAGAATAACAGCTACACCAACAATTTAACAGATTCCCTGTGCTGGCTGAGAACCAGAAGGGGAGGCTACTCTTTATTTGATGCTTGCGTTGGCTGAGAATTGTTTCAGTAGTTTGTGTTGTAGGTTTAGGAGAATAAGCACTTAGCTGGAAGTCAAAATCACCAGAGACCATATAGTATAAAGAAAATAACAAGAAAATTGACTTTTTTCATAATTCAAGTCTTGGATCCATTGTTTACTAAATGCATGTTCTTGATGAAATTGCATGTTTTCTCCACAATTCAGTTGTCTCATGTGTTAAATGGACACAATGATAGTAACAGCATAATGGGATAGTGGTGAAAGAACAAACCACTTCTTCCACGTTCCCTAAGTGCAAGACTCATAAATGCAATAGAAGTTTCAAAAATGCATGGGTTAGTTCATCTACACTTCTCTCTTCTTCCTCTAATATAGTTTGTTGCATTTATCTTTTTAACAAACAATGTTTATTTATCTTTCTCCCTCTTTGTTCATCAACCATGACCTTTTCTTTTTAGTTCAGAACTTCCAGCGAAGCATCAGAGTCCCTACTGTCAGGTTTGACAGAACCAACCTAACCCAGTGAAAAACATTGATTAAATACTGGAGAGGAATGCTATGCAGCATTCTGTACTCCTACAAATATTTTCATAACTTGAAGAATTTTGGTTTAAAAATTGTGAGTAGTTTGTTACAGAACTGTATAAATTATACTTTATTTTAAAAATTTAATTACTGTTAGCTCAATATATAAAAATGTACAGATAGAAGAAGTTATCATAGATGACACAATTTAACTCTAGGAATTCACTATCCCTTTCCTAATATCTTGACTGTTCCAAATTTAAGAAATAACCTGTAATTTAAATGGAACCTTGACCTATTTCTTCCTAGATAGATTTTGGTAAAGCTTCTTTCTTTTTTTTTTTTCAAGATTTATTTATTTTTCATTTGAAAGGTAGAGAGAGAGACAGAGAGAAAGAGAGAGAGGTCTTCCATCCACTAGTTCACTCCCCAGCTGTCCATAATGGCTGGAGCTGTGCTGATCCGAAGCCAAGACCCAAGCTTCTTCTAGGTCTTCCACATGGGTACAGGGGCCCAAGGAATTCAGCCATCTTCTACTGCTTCCCCAGGCCATAGCAGAGAACTGGATCAGAAGTGGAGCAGCCAGGACTCGAACCGGCGCCCATAAGGGATGCTGGCACTGCAGGCGGTGGCTGGTAAAGCTTCTTTCATTTAGCATCTGTCCTCTAAGTCAAGAAAATAATTTTGTAGTTAATTACAAGCATAGAGAAAAAACAACAGATGAGATATATCAACATCATTATCTTAGTTTAGGTAATAATATTAAAAGTAGTAATTATCAACATCTACTGAGTACATTGTGATTCACTAGATTAAGTTCCCTCCTGTGAGGCAAGCATCCTATATAAGCACTCGTTTCAATCCTGGCTGCTCTACTTCCCATTCTGCTCCCTGTTGATGCATCTGGGAAGGCAGAAGATGGTCCAGCTGCTTAGGTCCCTGCCACCCACATGGCAGTCCCAGATGGAGTTCAGGCTCCTGGCTATGGCCTGGCTTTGCCCAGTTCAGGCAGTTGAGGCCACTCAGGGAGTGAACCACCAGGTAGAAGATTATCTCTCTATTCTTCCATTGTTCTTTCCCTTCCTCTCCCTCTCTGTCTCTGTAACTCTTTCAAATAAATAAATAAATAAATCTTTAAAAAAAAAAAACCACTGAAATCTATTAATTCTGCCATACTTTCCATGAGATTTTGGAAGATGGAGTTAATATTTATCAGTATTCCTATTTTACATCAGAGGAAACTAAAACTGAAGCATGATCCAGTAACTCAACCAGAGACTCAGAGCCAGATTTGCACTGAGGCAGTGTGATCCTGAGCACACCCTCTGAACTAGCATGCTGAAAAGAGTAAAGATTTTTAGAATAATTTTTTTTTTGACAGGCAGAGTCAGACAGTGAGAGAGAGAGACAGAGAGAAAGGTCTTCCTTCCGTTGGTTCACCCCCCAAAATGGCCTCCACAGGTGGTGCGCTGTGCCGATCCGAACCCAGGAATCAGGTGCTTCCTCCTGGTCTCCCATGCGGGTGCGGGGCCCAAACACCTGGGCCATCCTCCACTGACTTCCCGGGCCACAGCGGAGAGCTGGACTGGAAGAGGAGCAACCAGGACAGAATCTGGCACCCCGACTGGGTCTAGAACCCTGAGTACCAACTCTGTAGGCGGAGGATTAGCCTAGCGAGCTGTGGTGCCAGCCTAGAATAATTTACTTTGTAATCATGCTAGGAGGACTTGATAGTTTAAGAAATTCTGCGGAGAATTATTGTATAAAGTGAAAATTCATAAGTAAGCTTTTTATAAGGTCAAATTTTATAAGGTTATTGGTTTAACCAGAAACCACACTTTATTTATTCCCTTTTTACTAATGCGTTATTATGAAACTGTATAAGTAGGACTAAGTCAGGAATCAAGTGTGAGTGCTTGGTTGCCCTTGATTCACTCTTTTTCCTTCCATCGCAAAATCTTTGATTCTCCTTCTATACATTCAGAGCTAACTATTGAGACATTTTCCATAAATTATTTGCAAGTCTTTCCTATCAAGACATTAACTGCCTTTTTATTCATGCTATAATTTCAGAGATGTTTGTTTCCTAAATGACAATGGTACACAGATATAATGTTTCCCTGCATGTGCACATACTACCTGCTATAATAAAAGTAGTGTTTGCCCTGAAGCAAAGAGCATGGTGTGCATGTTTACTGCACATGATAAAATTTCTAGTTTCTCTAAGTTCTATTCCCCTTGTGTAACACAACCCACTGTATGTGCTGGTGCCAAATGGCTGTCTTTGTGTTGTCCTGAGAAAATTTCAGAAACAGCAGAAATTATGCTTACACCAAAGCTACACTTTTTGCTACAAGTAGTGAACATCATTTCTAACCTGACAATCTGGAGTCTTCATACCAGCATTTATGAAACAGTAGATTAATTTGTTAGCTTTCCAGTAAAGTAGAATCTCAACCCTTAACAGTTCTTGCCACTAAATATGCACAAACATTTAAACATAAGAAAGGATCTTAGTGTAGTATGGATGGGAAGTTAGAACTAGTGAAGAGAAAGAAATCCACTTGATTGTTACATGAAAAATAAACAAAACTCCGAAAATGGACTTGCAGTATTTAATGGAATATTAGTTATATGACATACATACATAATTATTAATAAACAAAATTTTATGTTTACCTTAATTACTATTCATAAAAGACATGATTTTCACAAATTGAGAAAAATTTATTAACCTTTGAATATCTGACATTGAAAATAACGTGAGTATAGCAATGCTAATTCATGGATAATAGAATGAAAATCTGTAGAACTCTTCTGAAAGATTGTTTTAAAGAGCCAGGTAGGCAGAATTCTAAAATTAGTTAAGAAGATAATCAGAGTTTAATAGTCACTAATCTCAAAGTTTGGCCAGGTCATTATTACCTGTATAGGAAAATAAAAGTAAGCTTGATATGTTATAATAAATAAAAAAAAACTGATGAACAATCTATATAGTGGTATACCAGGGAACTATTAAACATATTCTGGGGGTGAACATTTGGTCTGATATTTAAGGCACAAGTTAGGAAGTCGTGGCCCATTTTAGAGTATTTGGCTTTAAGTCCCAGCTCTGGATACTAATTCCAGCTCCCTGCTAATTCAGACCCTGGGGGCTAGAGATGATGGCTGAAGTGTAGTTCTCTTTTTGTGTCAAAACTGTATGTTGTGAATTAAATATTGTGATGTGTATTTTAATGCATTTAAGTTATTCACATATAATGGTAAGTAATAAAAGTGTATTATAAAGCAGCTTTAGAATGTGTTTATAAATTTATTTTTAATTTCTTAAATACATGCATTACAGCTTCAATAAAATATTACATTTGGATGAATAGGAACTCTGTACTACTTTCCAGTTTAAAAGGAATTTTTTAAAAGGTTATCCTTGTCACCTTTGTAATAAATGAGCAGTACTTTGCAAAAATATGTTCAAGTTTAGGATGATAGAGAAACTTGGATATTCTTGAAACAATTTAGACTTCTCAGTACTAAATGTGTCCCTCTTTCAGGTCTCTGTCTTCCTTGATAATTTCTCCTTCCAAGATCCCAAGAATCATTTGATCTCAAATGCTACCTCTACTTCTTTCATTAAACCTTTTTAATATCTTAGCATCTTCCCTTTGTTAAACCTGGAAGGTCCAACCATTTTACCTCTAGTCTCATCAGTGCTCTACCTGGAATTAGGACTAATTATATGTCCTTATTCTGCTCTATATTGTTATTACTAAGCAATGTGTTCCTTCAAGTTAGCACCCTCCCTTTTTTTTTGTAACCTAGGGCAGCTCCAAACAATTACTAAATTATAAATGATTTTACTAATACGCATTCAGTGAGAAAATGTGTTTTCTGGTTGACCTCTTTCCTTTCTATTTAAAAAAAACCTGAGTTTAGTGAATTTTATCATGTTTGAATTTTGGCTTTGAATAAAGAGACGCAGACGCACCTGTAATGACTCATTGTTTTTACATCCTCAGTCTCTGTAGAATCAGACATGATTGTCAGTGGCAGCTGCTTCTGATGCAGCTAAATGTGCCTAAGGAGTTCAGTGACTGATTGTAGCTCCTCAAGTAGCAGAAAAAAAGTGAGGTGTCTCAGAAGTACCACATCTTCCCAAGTTTGTTATCAATAATGCAGTGCCCAGGCTTTGTTCATAGATCTGTCACAGGATTATCAGTATAAATGAAAATGATAGTATTATCTAATATTTATATTAAATTGCCTACATTCCAAAGCATTTTCACATTCAGGCTTTTATCCTTATAGTAACGCAGAGAGGTCAATAGAGCCAGCATTATTATTCCCTTTTAACAAGTGGAAACACTGGATTCAGAATGTGTTTGATTTTCTCAAAGGCCTAATTCTCTGTGCAGTGTTCATTTCTGTTTCATCTTGTTGCTTTTCTGACCCTTGTGGATTTATATTTGTTAGACCTATATTTTTAAGAAAAAATTTGTATTCTGTGCAATATTTTACATTTTAGTTAATAGGAATACTAAGTATTTGACCTTGCTCGCTTGCAGTATTCTCCTGGTACTCACATAATGCCAGCCAAGACACATGGAATGAACAGTAGAATGCTTTGATTCTATGGTACTTGGTATCTAAAATAGTTACAAAACTTTGCAGAACCTATGTAGCTAATGCCAGCCAACATGGATTGGACTCAAAAGCCGTTCTGATTATTCAATATTATTAGGAGCTTGTCTTTCAATCCAGTAAGCCATTCTAAAACCAAATCTATCCTGCAGAAGGCTCCCTTGCTAGCTATGGTATGTTCATACTGAACTAACCACAAAATGTTTGCTTTTAGGCATTTGGCCAAGGAAAATTGGCAACCATAAATGTTTTTACTTGATTTTCTTTAGCCTACTTGAACTTCATATCCTATTTGCTAAAAAAATTAAAGGTGATGCTACAAAAATGTCAGTTAACCTCACAGAGGCATTTTTTAACTGTTAATTTAAGCAGTATGTAAAATCCAATAAGAATAACTGGGTCTCTAATCTCAGCACTTAAAATGCAATTATTCATCATCAGAGAATACACATTTTCATGATTCAGAATTGCTACCTTTGTCTGTAAGCATGCAAATGACCTCCTAACTTTAAAAAGCAATTCTAATGGGAGAAAATTGGCTGTCAGAGGATTTTCTCAAGCAGATACAAGACAAAATAAATGGTCACTTAAACCTTTGATTGCAGCATGCAGTTATGTGCTTTCAGACCTGACATTAGATTCTGTTCCATTTTCTTCAATCGGATTAGGATCAGTGGGCATTGGCCCTTGAGGCTTCACAATATTGGATGCTGATAGTGAAATGAAGCAGAAGTACAGTCTCAGAAGAAAATCTCTCCCAGTTTTCTAACTACAAGTAGCCTGGGAACTTGTGGGTGTGGCTCTATGTAAATTAAATATAAATCCTATTGAATTTTCGTATATATAAGAATAAAGTGTTTTCTGTTGTTATTAGTTCCTTAATATATATAAAATGTACATATAAATATGTTATATATACATAGTTGGCTTCATACAAATGTTTCTGTTCAATTGTTGATATGCAGAATGTTTTATGGCATGGAGAAGTCATTACCAATGGCTCAAAAGGTAATGTAACATTTTAAAAATTATGATTGCGCTAAAGTCAAAGTTCAGAGATTAACATAAAATTCATGCCATATGTTTGGGCCTCCTTTTATACATTCCCCACAAATCCTGAATCCATGTTAATTTTCCATGTAAATGATAACACATTTAAATCCACATAAATCCAGCAGAAAATATGTTATTTGAAATAAATATGGACCCCCAAATTTTGTAAGTTAAATAATTCTCTAAATTGTATTTGTTAAATCTTGGTATTTTGCATCCAAATTTTATTTCAAAATTGTTTTTCTTGGATTTGTTTAAACTTGTGCCTAATGATCCAACACAAGCTGAAATGTGAAGGGACATATGTTGTTCTAAGTACTGTCAAATGACAGTCAATTTGTGCATAGAAGTATTTTAAATGGCCCATTATGCATTTGGTCTCCATTAATATTTTGGAATATTTACTTCATCTTAGATTTTAAGTATCTAGAGGTCAGAGACTGTGAAGCTTTCCTATTACAGTGCCAACAACCACACCACACCCAGTTAAGCAACACAGAGGTGCATGTTTGAGATAATGATTCAACTTCCAACAGAAAACCATCACCCTATGTGACTGAGTGATGTTTAGATGAAAGAGTTATCTTCTAAACACAGGATTATAGGAGACTAAAATGTTCTAAAATACAAGTACAAATCTATGAATTCTGTGGCAAAGAGTGTTCTGTGGATGGAAAACATTTTTTTGGTCTTCCTTTCAGTTCATTCATTAAATATTATTTGAGAAGGCTTCTCTCTGGAACTGATAGCATCTAACAGAACCAGAGAGTTTCCACTGGAAAAAAATCAATTATTTTATCTTTAAAGGCAAAACTCCATAGATACTTACAGTCTTTTTTTTAATAAAGATTTTTATTTCATTTATTTGAGAAGTATAGTTACAGATAGAGAGAGGGCAGAGATAGAGAGGTCTTCCATCCACTGGTTCACTCCCCAAATGGCCACAACAGCCAGAGCTGAGCCGGGAGCTTCTTACAGGTCTCCACAAGGGTGCAGGCACCCTAGCACTTGGGCCATCTTCTACTGCTTTCCCAGGTCATAGCAGAGAGCTGGATCAGAAGAGGAGCAGCTGGAACTAAAACCAGCACCCATAAGGGATGTTGGCACCGCAGGTAGAGGATTAACCTACTGCACCACAGTGCTGGCCCCAATACTTAAGTCTTTATATTTTATTTGTCATCTGTAAAGTCAAACATGAGAATTTATGAATTCACAAAGCCTGTGTTAGTGGAATGACAAGCCTAACGTTGCTCACTAACAATTGAGTTGTTATTGTCCAGGTCATGATAGAACATAGGAGTGCAAGGAAATCTCAAGGGAATCTGAATTCATCAGTCAGTGGAGAAACACAAATTTAAGGAAAAGATGAGATCATTTTAGGAGTAGAAATTTTTAAGATGGTACAGAAGCAAGGAAAATATAGTACTGCTAAGATTTTGGTTATTCTCTGGAGCCTCACAAAATCAAGGAACATTTTTGTCTGTTCCTTATATGACTTATGATCAACTGGGGACACTGTGTATTAACTGATGGACTATAGTATCTGGTAGCCTGGATTGAGATGAAGGAATGGAAACATTCTTTCCACACAGGAAATCAAGCCATCTTGCCAGTGTGATGAGACAAACTGTAATATCTGTTTACTCTCTTTTTAGTTTGCACTTAAAACAGGATATGTGGTAGAGGAGCAGAGAATTAATGGTATTGCATTTAGGAATTTGTGTACCAATAGAGAAGAAAAAGCAATAAAATACGTACTTGATATGAATAGGAAAGACTTTGCTACTTTTGCTTGTTTGACTTTAGATCACAGAAAGATAGTTAGAAATTTCACTGGTGATTGGAATGAGCAAAAAAAATCTATGCTGCATAATAATTTCCATCATAACAAGGGTTTCATAAGTGGCATGAAATTATTTATGGATGAGAAGCAAGTGATACATGCAAATGGTTCAGACACTTCACAAAGACCTAGGATTTGAATCACTGGAGCTCCAATTCTGTTCAATGTTCTGCTCTTGCAAGCCAGGAGTCTTAAAAAAGCTGAAATTATGAAGTATATGTTAGATGCATAGTTGATCAATCGCTTATTTGTGCTCCAGTTTATGACATTTAATTTTTGTGTAGCATATATTATACTTTTAGTAGAATTTTGCATCATTTTTATAAAACAATTTCAGGGGGAAAGCTAATAACAAACTTTAGCTAAACAGTTAAGATATAGCAGCTTCACAGATGTGTGTGTGTGTATGTGTGTGTATTTAATGAGTCACATATACACAAATACTGTTTGGTTAATACCTCAGAGAATTTTGTAAGATCATAGAAAGTGAAATATCACTTATATTCAAATGTAGTAAATGCTTTCAAATCAACCTATATGAACTGTGCTTGATGTGATGATTAAACTTTTTAATTTGCATTGTTCCAATGCAGATATTTAGCGAATTTTAGTAAACTTACTGTTATTTTTATTTATTTAAAGAAAGGGGTTGCTTCTTTAGGGAGGATGAGGAAATTTTAACATAAGAATGATTATTTTCCTGTAAAGCAAACTGTATCATTAAAGGAGACAAACCTGATGTGATTTTAAAAAAAATTTCCAAGTGAAAATTCGGAGCTTCACACTACATTTTGGGTTGTATTTTATTTTAATTGAAAATATTAATCAAGTAGTCATGAGGAAGTATGAACTGATATAAAGGTTAATTTAGCAGTGTGTTTGTATGGGGGTTGGCTGACGAGGTAGGCTAGAAAATGAGAATGGCCATTGACATTGGGCCTGTTTATTCTCAGCAGTGTTCTGCCACAGACCTTGTATTGCTTATGAGTGAGTGAAAGACATTTCTGTTGAGCAAAATGTGACTCCAGCTGTGTGACCCAGCTCAGGGCCATGGAAACTCCACCTTGTTCCTCCCTTCTGCCAGAGCACCTCCGTTTAGAACAAATGGCCTGGAAATATTTCCTCTCACTGCTTCTGCTACACTCAACCCTGTCCCACCTGGATTTTGAGGTCAAAAACCAGGCCAGTTTCTGTGGTGAGCTCATCCTCCTGAGCAAAGGTGAAGGGATTTTCGCTTGCAGCTTCTGAGAACACAGGATTAGCTCTGGAGCTCTCTGAGCTCAGCTAGTACACTGCACCAGCGTTTCAGATTCAGCCATTGTTGATTCTCTCTTATGAAACATTCTGGAAAAGAGGTGGAATTCAGCGATGGGTAGGGCAGGTCATTTATTTCAGGCCTTCTAGCATGCAGCTTTGCTTTGCTTTTTTCTATTTTCCTCCCCTGCTTGCGAAATCACTTAACTCTTTGCATTCTTTCTAGGTCTCATTGGAAAATAATAACTGTTAATGACTACAGATGAAGGGACAAAGTGAATATTAGATCTGCAGAGAGACTTTTGGACAAAAGTTGAGGAGTGAAATAGATAGTGATAAGGAGACAGGATTTTTTGCACAGCATGGGCATTCAGTTTCTTGGACAGTGTTCTCTATAATGGAGATGAGAAGGATGGAAATGTTGGGCAGCCTAAATTACTATAAAACAGAAACAAGAAATATTCAAGAAGTGAAGTTGGTGATGGCTGAACAAGGTTATTGTCTTCCCACAAGAAAGAACATCAGATTTGAGATAGAAAGTAGTGGTAAATGAGGTAGCAAAGTTTAATGAAGAAAATAAACCAACAGAATATTGGGCATCTCAGTAATGACCTGAGCATCAGTCTGTATTCAGAGTTTCTATGGATAGGGACATGGGCCACCTTCTGCCACCCTCCCCCCTTCTTGGGATATTGCTGGATAGAGGGCTTTTTGGGCATGGAATTCCTGAAATTCCTCCCTGGACAGTGTTATTTGACCTAATGGTTCTCTCAATGAAGGGCAAAGATGATTTCCATAAGTTGCCCCTTTGGAGACAGTGGACCCACAAAACAGGAATATTGAACAACGGCAGGAATTTGGGGGTCTGCATTGAGGCACAGCTGGCTAAGCTGCCACTTGAGATGCCAGCATCCTGTATGGTCACTGGTTCAAATCTTGACTGCTCCACTTCTGATTCACCTAGCTGGTCCAAGTATTTGTGCCCATTCCACTAATGGAGGAGACTCTGATTGAGCTCCAGTCTTCTGGCTCTGGCCTGGCCCGGTCCTGGCCTTTTCAGCCATTTGGAGAGTTAGCCAGCAGATATAACATCTCTTTCTCTCCGTCTCTCCCTTTCTCTCTGTGCCTATCTCTCCCTCTCTCTTTCTAACTCTGACTTTCAAATAAAAAAAAAAAATCAATCTTTAAAAAGAGAAATTTGTTGTGCCAGTGCTGGTTGCTTCCAAGGCTTGCTTCTATATTCTTTCTTTTTTAAAAAAATATGTATTTATTATTTGAAAGGCAGAATACACAGAGGCAGAGAGAGAGAGAGAGAGATATCTTTCATCCACTGGTTCACTCCTCAAATGGCCACAACAACAGTCAGAGCTGAGATGATCCAAAGCCAGGAGCCAGGAGCTTCATCCGAGTCTCCTACGCAGATGCAGGGGCTCAAGAACTTGGGCCATCTCCCACTGCTTCCCAGGCCATAGAAGAGAGCTGGATTGGAAGTGGAGCAGCCAGGACTTGAATGGGCACTGCAGGCAACGGCTTTACCTGCTATGCCACAGCGCCAGACCCCTTTCTCTCTTTCAACCATACAAAAATTCCCATTTTCTTTGGCCCCTCTATGCACACAGGCTAATGTCTACCTTGATACCTAACACCTGTGCAACAGCTTATTACTGGGACCTAACAGTGCCTTTCATTAATAACATTCCATTCAAAAGAATGGAACATGGAAAGAAAGTGCTGTCTTCACATTGTCAGATCATTGAACTGTCAAATCATTCTTTACTTGGGAATGGGAGGACAAAGCTCTTTCTTTCTCTGTATGATGTTCAGTTTTGCTTCTTTACACTCTAGCAGAATATCTATAGGCTGTAAACATTAACAGTCATGGAAGCTACAGTAAAAAATATCTGCTTCCTCACACTTCCCTTTCCCATTTGGGACAGCTATTTTTATCTGTGGAAGGTTTCCACTGAATGGACAGTGATCTATATTTGAGGGATTTTGTTTGAGATTCCAGAAATTTGGCTACTGATCAAGGATGAGTGAGAACCAGTTAGGCATTATAATTATGAAGTCATACTCATAAGGGTTGCTCTAATGAAGACTCAATAAAACACAGCAGTTATACACGTGTCCTTTCTTTCTTCAAATTTCTTGAATCTCAGGAGGTCCTGAAGTCCTTTGAAAAATTTTTATAAAACCAAGATCAATTGGATGTCATTACACTTCTTTTTATGATATTTAAGTTTATGCTTTTCTATGTATTTTTAAGTAGAAAAGGCAGTGTCATGAGGATTTTTTGTTATTTTAACTTTTTATAGCAATAGGTACAATGATAGACTCATGACATTTTTAAAAAAAATTATTTCAATTTTATTTAAAAGGCAAAAAGAGTGAGAGAACAAGAGAGAGAGAGAGAGAGAGGTATCATTTATCCACTGCTTCACTTTCCCAGTATCCCCATCAGCCACTGATAAGCTGAAGCCTGGAATTCAATTTGGTTTTCCATGTAGGTGGCAGGGACCGACATACTTGAGCCATCACCTGCTGACTCCCAGGGTGCCCATTAGCAGGAATCTGGATTGGAAGCAGAGGAGCTGGGACAGGACCAGGCACTTCAGTATGGGATGCAGGTGTCCAAAGTGGTGACTTTAACTGCTGCACCAAATACCCACCCTACCTGACATATTTAATAAATACTTCTTACTCATTGCCAATAGCTTATTCTAAATAATGTAGATGATTTTGACAAACCGCTTATATTCTGGTGAAGTCTGTCCCAGAAGTTCTTATATTTTAGATTTTATACATGTTAGGCAAGTGCATTCCTTGTCTATAGGTTTCATTTAAAAAGACAGATCTCACTTGCTGCAGACTCAGTCTGTAGGCATTGCCCCAGTCAGCTAGTATATCCTTTATATGATCATGACTGTGATAGATATCTTGGGGGATGAAGGGGTTATAAGTTGTTAATGTTTTACAATTCAACCTCCCATTTTCTAAGACTTTTACCCTGTTTCAACAGTTATCTATGTGACCTTTTATTGTCTACATACTTGTCTATTTGTTATCATCTGTACATACCCCTAGCCACCATCAGTTTTATAAAAGCACAAATCCCCTCTGTTTTTGACTTTGTATGTAATGACTAGGATGTGGTAAATATTCAAAAAATATTCATCAAGTAAATTAATGTTTCTAGGTTTATCTCAAATCCATCTGTTCAATGAAGAACCCTTTATAGCATTCTTGAAAACTTATAGCATCATTTTATTACTTTTTTTCCATAGGAAATATTTCATACTTCGCAAGGTTGTAACCAAAACTCTTATACATGATATATCTCCAAATTTATCTGTTTTTCTTAATGTCTATTCAAGTTCTTATCTCTGTATATTTGCTTGTGTCTTGCCTAATGTGGAACAGCCTCCCTCTACTACAATATTCATTTAGATAGACTTGATTCAATCCCTCATTTATTAGGCAACTTATACCAACGGTTCATCTCACTAAATTTCTAACTAAAATGAAAGCTTCTTGAGGACAAAGATTATTTTATCCATTGATTATTTACTTATTAATTGATTGTAGTTTCTAGAGCAGTTAAAGATGGTTATTTTGTGCTTTTGGAAAGTAATCTTGACAAGCACATGCAGTGGGTTGAAGTGGGGACAAAAAGTCATCAGAATATTTCTTCTTGTTACATTCTTTGCTTTCCCATTTTCCTTCCATATTTAGTATAATAGGCATTCCCACTTTCCATGTCTGTTTTGGATGGATGGCAATTCTTGTGCTGGTGCTAGTGCCTGATTCAGTTCACAGAGATTTTATGAGTGTCCACTGAATGCCAGTACTGAAATAAGTACTAAGGGTTCAAATGTAATGGCAACACTTCCTGAAAACTAGGACTTAGAGAACCTACAATTTATACTGCAATGATATTTGATAGCACTGTGGCTGATAATGGAATATCTAAAGTACTGAAAAATAATCCCTTCAAATTAAAAATTATTTACTCCGATAGAATCATCAGTAAACTTTAAGCTGGCAACTTCACTGTCCTCAAAGCTCTGTTAATTCCTGCTGCCCTGGATATAGTCCATCTACCTATATAGAAAGAATGAAATGGTAAATCAGACACCAATAAAAGTGGTTTAAAAATAGTAATCTTTTTAAAAAAATGAGTTATTTATTTATTTTGAGAGTCAGAGTTACACAGAAAGAAGGAGAGAGAGAGATCTTCTACCTGCTGGTGTACTCCCCAAATGGTTACAATGGCTAGTGCTGGGCTAGCCTGAAGCCAGGAGCTTCGGGCTCCATCTTGATTTCCCATGAGGGTGACAGGGGGCCAAACACTTTGGACATCCTCTGCTGATTTTCCCAGGCCATTAGCAAGGAGCTGGATCAGAAGTGGAGCATCCAGGACACCAACTAGCACCCATTTGAAACGCTGGAGTCTCAGGTGGTAGTGTTACAATGCTGACACCCATAATAATAACCTTTCAAGATTAAAAAAAAAAGAATGGAATGAATTTATTTTCTATAATATAAAAATTTCAAATGGTGACAATTGACTTTGACTAAAACATGCATCCTTATATTCCAACCAGAATGTGATAAATGTATCTAAAAATTAATCAGCGAGACAATCAATGGCAAAGCCCATATTAAGAGGGTTCTCTAGCCACATTTGAGCTGTTCTGCGAGATGCATCTTAGTCTAATGTAACTGTGAGTGGATCAATAGCAAGAAAAAAATCCTTTTAATGAAGCCATTATCACTGATGCATCCAGGTAGCTCCTGCTATTCTTGAGGAAAATCCTGTGTGTGTGTGTATGTATGTGTATACATGTGGAATCCCATATGTATTTGTGTGTATACATAAAAATGCACATGCATGCAGTCTTGTAGCCATAAAAATCTCTTTCACTAAAATATGAAATAGATCCTTGTTTCTGAGACTTACTTTGCATTTTTTAACAAATTGTAAACATTTTTAAATTTTCTTGAATTTCTACAATGTTATTATAATGTTATTGCCCAGACAAATCTTGTCCACCTGTCAGGGCACAACAAGACCAACTGGTGTATGTTTCAAAGCAGCTGTTAATGGCAGCATCTGACTGAAAGTTGTACAGAACTACAAGTGATGCAACACAGCTGCAGAATACAAATGTCTTCTATTAGTGACTTTCTGGCTGCCTTAGCGTCTAACCCCATGACAGGCAGTGCAATTCCCAGACGTTATTTGTTCAGCATTGGATTTGGATTTTTGATTTTTGAATTCTATGCATGGTGCTGAACTAATTTTTCTTTATTTTGTCTAGCCTGTCAGTTTTGACACTGGATGGTCATTTTAATTTCCCATTTTTTCCCCAAAGCAGATGCCCAGATTTTTTGGAGTTTCATGCAATAATTTTGAAGGCTTTATGAAAGTATAAATTTTCTTTATCATTATAATGAAGCTTGACAAATGGTCCTAAAGGATCAGGTAGAATTTCTTGTAGCTGAGTGAGTTAGTTGTAATCAGGCCGTTTCCAGGCAACGAGTCCCATGGTTCCTGGTTTCTTAATGTCTCTAAACCTGGAATTTCATTCTGCAAAGGGGCGAGAAATCTCGGGAAAATAAATATAAGAGAAAGTGATTTCTTATTCCATCTCTTTTAAACAAGACATTCTGTGAATTGTTTTTGACTGAGAAATTTATGCTACATTTACATTTACCAAAATGTATATTTCCATGAATAAGATGCCCAGAAAAATCAGACCTTGCTGCAAGGGAATGATATTGGTGCCTCAGAGAGACAGCAGGTTTCTTGGCTGGAGATTGGGGAAATCTCTGTGGTTGAGTTGGATAACCCATCTGTGATCATATAAGCTTTGTTGGCTCTGATTTCTTTAACTGAAAATAGGAAGAGAGATGTTTGGTGGTGTCTGAATTGTAGATACCCAGGGTAAGGAGATGGTAGGTGTCATGCAGAAACCATACCTTTATCCTTAAGCATTGTCAAAGCCTCATGAATTGATATTAAAAGAATAATTTACAGTTTTTTCTGTACCTATTTTTGAGAAAACGTGTGATTTTAACATTGGCCACCTACCATGTTTCCCAGTAAGGCAGATAGCTGAGATCATATCATACAGTCTGAAGAAAATTTTTGATTTTTCATGTTCTGACTGAACGTGTGCATGCATGTGTCCATGTTTGGCCTTGTTGCTGTTCATATGATTGTCCCTAAGCCAAATGCATTTTGGGAAATTGATGAGAGAATGGAGGCAGGGTGTGATGCTGACAAAGTTGTGAGTGATCGGTATGTAAAAGAATCTCAGCCGGGATGGGAACTTCCCATGTGGTGATTGTTAGTGACCTAGCCACAACTAGTCATCTCTTTTGACTGGCCTCTTTTCTGAGGATACTTCCTGTAACTGAAATCTAGTGGTTCAGAGCTAGAAGTGAGGGAAAGATTCCCTAGCCGAATGTCTTTCTGTTGTAAGGGAGAACAGAGGCCCATAAAAGGTGGGTTCCTTTTCTGAGTCATGTTACTTATTACTGGTTACAACTAACAGTGTATTTTCTTATCTTTAAGTTCAATGCTCTTTATGTTAGAACATCCCATACACTTTTTCTATTTGCTTAGCAGAGAATTCCAAAGAATATTCTTAATATTTCTTCTTTTGCTTCCATCATGGTGAACAACCATAGTCATATTCTTTTTTTAAAAAAGAGGTTGTGTGCACACTGGTAAAATGTACTGTACTGTCTCCTGCCCTAGGCAGAAACTCAGGACAAAAATAACATTTAAAATTAAAATCACAGGACCGGCGCAGTAGCGTAGTAGGCTAAGCCTCTGCCTGCAATGCTGGCATCCTATGTGGGCACTGGTTCACATCCTGACTGCTCCTCTTCCAGTCCAGCTCTCTGCATATGGTCTGGGAAAATGGCAGAAGATGGCCCAAGTACTTGGGCTCATGCACCCACATGGGAG
The DNA here is from genome assembly GCF_964237555.1 of Oryctolagus cuniculus. Lineage (NCBI taxonomy): Eukaryota > Metazoa > Chordata > Mammalia > Lagomorpha > Leporidae > Oryctolagus > Oryctolagus cuniculus. Next base: position 152,025,538 of record NC_091433.1, read on the forward strand.
ACCCAGAAAAATCTCCTTGCTCCTGCCTTTGGATCGACCTAGTTCCAGCAGTTGCGGCCATTTGGGGAGTGAACCAGCAGATAGAAGATCTTTCTTTCTCTCTGTCTGTAGCTCTCTCAAATAAATAAATAAAAAATCTTTACAAAACGAAAATCACAATGTATCTTTCCTTCAGCAAATATAGAATATGAGAAATTATTGTACACTGCACCATCTGATAAAATTTAGTTCTCACAATGCTAAATCTGATTTTTTTCCAGAGTTTTTTTAGTGTTTCTTTGTATTTGGACATATTTATAATAAAAATTATATATTTGACACCACAAATTATCACTAACCCATTATTCACCTAGATAAATTCAAACAAACTCAACACATAGAAATCTGAGTGTATTATTCAGGGAAATATTCAAAATGTGAATATTTTTAGCAAAAGTATTTGTCATAGCAATGTAACATAGTCAGTGTTTTCCTGGTCTACTAGGCCTTCTCAAGGGCAAGAATATTTTCCATTCATATTTACATCATAAGTGGTTTAACAGGTGCCAGATATCTAGTAGTACCACACTAATGTCCACTAACTGCTACAAATTACTTTCACCAAATCAACATTTAAAAGGATAGATTAGATTGGTAAACATCTATGAACACTATTGAGTATTACGCAAATTACTGGGCACTTAAGATGTTAAAGTTAATGAATTCAGGGGGCAAGAGTTGTGGCATAATGGGTAAAGCCACTGCCTGCAATGCTGTCATCTCACATATGGGCACTGGTTTGTATCCCTTCTGCACCACTTTTAATCTAGGTCTGCTAATGGCCTGCTAAAAGCAGCAAAAGATGGCCCAAATGTTTGGGTTCCTGCCAGCCACTTGAGAGACATGAATGAAGCTCCTGGCTTTGGCCTGACCCAGTGCTGATCTTTGGGGCCATCTGGAGCTTGACACAGTGGTTGTAAGATGTGTCTGTCTATCTGTCTCTCTCTTTCTCTGTAACTCTGATGTTCAATAAATAAATAAATCCTTTCAAAAAATTAAATTAATGCATTCTTTAGTTAAGCTTATACCTTATAGACAATAATTGGAGACAGTATATAAAAATGATTATGTAAAATACAAGGTACTTATAATACAAGGTACAATATACTACTGTGTAAAATTAACTGGACCAGTACATGCACTCCCCCTGCAACACACACACACACACACACACATGTACACACACACATAATACCCAAACTAAGGAATTTTTACCTGTAGAATTTATAACATATGCTCCCATAATGCCCATATATTTCCACATAGCTTTGGCAGGTGAATGCCTTTCAAATATGACTAAGTAGGTTATAACCAAGTTCTCTGGTGACTGCACTTAGCACATGCAGCTCCCTAAAATTGGCTAACTTTTTGCCCAAGTTCTCATGTTAGCTAAAACCAGCTACCCCTTAAATATAGTCACTATATTCAAGAAATTTCCTTAGTTCTATTTTTACTTGGATGTGTTAAAATTGATCTTTTATCAATGAACTGACATTATTGACAAAGGTGCTGGTTGTACAAATCTCTTAGGTTTCTTTGTTTTATGCAGGTATGATTTTCACTAATTTGTGTTCTTTTTAATTATGCTGAACTTTTTAGTTATGCCCCACTTTATCAGAATACTTTTATGATCTGCATATGTGAACTGAAGAATCAATGCATAATCCTCTTGTTATCAGTTGTGGAGTTTATCTACCTGTGGGAGTTAATCAAAAAAGACTGTACTTAAAATTTTCCATAGCTGAGTTCAGATACTAACAAACCATGTTGATTGGTATGGTCTCATGGCTATCCTAGGTGAGATCAATCCCAACATATTGCATTATTAATACCTGAAATATTGTGTAGCATTGTTAAATCCTGAAGCTGTGTTGGCTTGTAGGATAACCTATTCCAATTTGTCCTATTCCTGCCCACACACTCTTCCCTTGCTTCACTCAAGAAACCTTCTAATACTGGTGCAACTTATTAAAAATAGAGAATCTTGGGGATTTCCACTGAGATTCAGTATTCTAAAATTCAGCAAATAATACCCCTTTTTGCGAGCAATTTAGGGTCTCCAGATATAGGTGGATCCTAGATCATAATTTCAGTCCCCCCACTACCACCCTATTTTATCGACGTGGCACCTCAGCCTATAAAATATATAATCAAGCATTTCAAAGTCCATTCTTGTTCCTTCTGCTGCTTAGAAACATCACTTCCTTGGTCTTTTCTTATTTATGTGGGTTTTGGAGGAATGTAAAAGCAACATTTTACTTAAAAGACCATCGTTCACTTTTATGAATCTTCCTTTAAAATGAGTGTGGCTGTAAGTCATTATAGTTGAGAGCTTTGTCTAGCACATAAATTATAATTATCTAATTATAGGTCTAGATGCAAAAGGACAGGTCATTTAAAACTTCCTTCCTCTCCTAGGAATAAAAACCAGTAACTCACTGCAACAATTAACTTTAGTTTTATATAGGATCAACGACAAGAAATTAATTTAAGATATTGCTGGTGTATATCAATTTGTTCAACAGTATCTCTCCACGCTTATCCAGACAGGTCTTGCTTCCTTGAGCTTTAAAAAGCTTTGAAAAAGCACTGACCACTGACTCACTACTTTTCTTGTTTCTCACCCACTTGCTGCATCACTACACTGGTTTGGTAGTCAGATTTTCATACTTATAGGGAACATGACTAAAATATTGTGCAAGCACATTTCTATTCTGAATACAGTTATCTTCAGATTGGCTCTGTTGATGCAGATAGAAAAGAAAACCTTGATTGTAACTGCATTCTGTGTCCTATAGTGCATCTTCAGCTCCCTTCTCCCTTCAGCGTACACATACCTCATCAGCCTTCAGTTGTTGATAGGAATGCATCATTTGCCTGGCGTTCTTCTTCTCTGCCACTTACTTACCTGTGTTAGGGGGTAATAATGACAAAATTCAGAGAGATGTGAGAAAAGACAGAGAAGTGTATACCTGGTGATGCTGTTCCTTACATAGGGACAACTTATAACTCACTGACGTTGGAGAGGAGCCCCTTCATTTTCTCTCTGTAAAGCTAAATTTCTGAATGGTTGACTCAGTAGTCTTGCTGCATCACAGAAGTATTGAAGTTTCTCTTTAAAAGTTAACAATTAGAGTTCTGGACCCAGGAGAACTTGTTAAAATATACTAGACAAGGAGAAGGAAGTAGATTTTTATTCTCCAATTATATATTGTGTTGCAAATATCCTGTAAGATAGCTAAATTGCTTTCATGGAAATAACTTTTGTTTTGATTGGAAAGACTACTTTTCAGAGGAGCTGGTCCGATTTCTGTTCTTTTCCATACAAATCACAACCTAAAATTGAAGCAAAAAAATACCAGAAATTCTCTTCATTTAAACTATAATAACTTATAGACAATTGAATGTTGAGAGCACTTACTCTGCAAATTCCATAAATACAGGGCTAACATTTTTAACAGGAACTTATAAGTGTGGTCCTCTTGTGAGATGAAGAATTTATTTCTGTTATTTATCAAAAATGAAGAGTACAATAAATCAAACTCTTGAGCATGCTGGCAATTTGGTGAACCTCAGTTATGTGGTTGTGATTTAAAAGATTCATGATACTCACTACTTTTTTCTCCAATGAGTTTTCTAGAGCATCTTTGGGGACGCTATTTCATAATGTATATGTCTGTGCATATGTGCTCTGAAGCCAGGGTACCTGGGGTCAAGGCCATCTATCAACATTACCAATTTGGACAAAGTGTTTATTGCTCTGAATCTGTCTCCTCATCTATAAAATGGTTATAATGGTAACATTGTACATATTACTACATAGGGATACATAGGATACATATGTACACATTACTGCATAGGGATTTTTTTATGTGTAACAATTACATAGAAGTACATAGCAGAAAAAGACATGTCATAGTAACTTATGTATAGTAAATGTTCAATGTGTGTTCATTTTCACCTTCTCTGTAGTTAGGGCTGTTTCAGTCAGGTGCTTAAGGGTTGCTGGCCTTCAAAATGAATATTTTTTAAATGGAGCTTAAGCTATAAAGTTTTGTGGGTGCCTTTAAAGTAAGGATTGGGTATCCATTGTTCATTTTGGCATTTCACAGGAGCACATTTGTCCTCACATAATTCTATCAGGGCAGGGTTTTGTTGTTCAACACTTATTCTTGGAGTCACAATGTCTGGCATGTAGGAAGTATTCAAGCACTACATATGAAAGGAAGGAGAAGAGGGAGAGAGTTGGTGTCCTTGCTGCTCTGCAGGAATTTTATCTGTGAATCTCTTCCTGGCCAGTTTAATAAAAGATCCTTAGAACAGAGAGATATGGAGTGAGGAGACAAGGGAGGAGTGACATTTCTTCTTCAGCCAAAGGGAGTGCTGATGGATGTGCCACAGCCTTAACCTTCTCTTTCATTCTAGGGCATCCCCAGGATGTGTCACATGTTATCTCAGTGGGAGTGCCTTTGGGGTGGGGAGGGAAAGTAGGACACTCCTGTACGTTCCAAGAGGAATGTCAGTTGAAAATGTGTCATAATTCAATAAAAGAAGATGTCCTCTTTATTTTTTATGGCAAAATTATTCAGTGGAGTGAACAGCAGGGAAGGCAGATCACTAGCTGTTATAGTTTTTTTTTTTTTTTTCCCATTCTGCTGTATAGGAAATCTCATAACTGACTTCAAAATGGCAGAGCTACAAGACTAGTGGAGAACTTTGACATGTGCTGGGAGAGAAAAGAATCTTTAAATATTGAGCACTTTCCCTTTCTCCTTCTGGATGTTAGCTGTGGAGTAGAATTGAAAATGCTTCCAGATATATAGAAAAGTTTTCATCTAATTAACTTCAGTGCATGGGATATTTATTGAGTGCCTAAAATAATAATAAAGATAATTTGAGGGGGAAGGGAGGAAGAAGAACTCTTAATTAAGCTCTTATTAGCATTAGACATTAATTAACTTGCATATATACCTTATATGTGTTATCTCACTTAGCCACCAAATCATCAATGTTATTTTATAGGTGAAATATTGAGAGCTAGGGAAAATAAGTAACAGATAAATAATAATAAAGTAGCAAGAGTCCTTTTCCTTACTATCTGATATTAAAATTGGAAATCCACAGTCTAGAGAGTATTTGAATTTTTTTCTGGGTCAGTTCAGTCTAATTAGTAGTAAGACCATATAGCTTTCAATTACAGGAACTAGTCTGTTCTCATAAAAACTTCAAGAGGGAGATGGGGAATTATAGTATTAATCCTATTATAAAGCTCTGGGAGCTGGCCCTGAAGCAGTGTGATTTGTCCAGATTCACCAAACTGCTCACCATGAGTTTCATAACATTTCCACTCCACTGTTCTCTCTCATTTTACTTTTGCATGATTTTTAAAAATATGTTCTCATGATTCATTCATTGATAGATGTCAAATACAAGGCTAGACATTAAGAACATAATAAATAAATAAATGTTTCTAAAACTCTAATACATTCCCTGACTTAAAGCTTGATGATCTGGTGAGATGAAAACAGAAGCTAAACAGGAAAATTAATTAGTGTGTCACAGATTGTGGTAGGCTCAAGATAATCTGAATTCCAAGGAAAAAATAAAAGGAGGCCCTTAAACAGCTGCAGAACTTCCAGTCCAGCTCTCTGCTGTGGCCAGGAAGCCAGTGGAGGATGGCCCAGGTGTTTGGGCCCTGCACTTGCATGGGAGACCAGGAGGAAGCACCTGGCTCCTGGCTTCAGATCGGTGCAGCGCGCCGGCCGTAGCAGCCATTTGGGGGGTGAACCAACCGAAGGAAGACCTTTCTCTCTGTCTCTTTCTCATACTGTCTAACTCTATCTGTAAAAAAAAAAAAAAACTGCAGAGGTAAGGGAGACCTCAATGAGGAGGTGACAGTATGAAGAGGGTCTTAAAGAACATAAAATGAATAATCCACAAGGTAAAGCTGAGTTATCCAAGAGAAAGTATTTGTGTAAAAACTGGAAAACAAGAAGCTGGAGCCATATAGAGGACTGCAAATAATGTTGCAAGGTTGGTTAATGCTTAGAGTCAGTCTAGGAAAGGAGGAAGGGAGAAGAGGATGGGAACAGAGGAGGCTACAGAGCTAGGGAGAGCCAGATCTCTTCTGTTCCGTTTGGATTTAATCTTCAAAAGGGTGGGCAGACACTGAGACCTCAGAAGGGCATCCAGAATCAAGCTTGCATTACGGAGATCATACAGCAAGGAAGATGAAGAATGAATTGGTTGACTAGGGTCATGGTTAAGAGAGCAGTACTGGAGGTAGGAAAATTAGTCATGGCTTATTTTTTTTAAAGATTTATTTGTTTATTTGAAAGAGTTACACAGAGCAGGAGAAGGAGAGAGAGAGAGAGAAAGGTCTTCCATCCTATGTTTCATTCCCCAGATGGCCTCAACGGCCAGAGCTGCGCCGATCCGAAGCCAGGAACCAGGAGCTTCCTCCAGGTCTCCCACGTGGGTGCAGAGGCCCAAGGACTTGGGTCATCTTCCGCTGCTTTCCCAGGCCATAGCAGAGAGCTGGATCAGAAGCAGAGCAGCCGAGTCTCGAACCGGCGCCCATAGAGGATGCGGGCACTTCAGGCCATGGCGTTAACCCACTGCGCCACAGCGCTGGCCCCAGTTGTGGCTTATTGACTAAGAGATAAGACATCCCGCTGAAACAGGCACAGTGTGAATAGATAAGGGTGATAACCACCAGTGAGTATTCTCACCTTACAGGTTCTAAGGAAGCCTCAGAAGGACCCATCAACTTTGCATGCCTTGCCACCCTGCCTACAACATCTGACTTGGTTTTCAGATCCCCCATCAAACTCCCCAACCCCAATGTGCTCAGTTGAAAATAACTGTTATAATGAGCTACAGTTTTAAAAATTATTTCTAATGAAAATTTTGGAATCAGAGATATACTCATATTTCCTGTAATATTTTTATATGACTAGATGCAGAAATGAGAGTATGATTATAGTGGATACTGGCTTAACAAGAAAGGCAGAAGAGGTGGTTTAGAGGGGGAAGATGAGCATCAAAACACCTTTCTAAAGTCTATAAGAGAAGAGGTATTTCCCCTTGTTAGAGGAAACTTTGTAAAGGAGACAAGATCCTATCTGGGTCTGGGGGAAGTGGGAAGATGTGGCTGGAGACTTGGCTGGTAGGACAAAAGGAACCAAGAGAAAAAAAGAGCCTGAATAGAGACCTGTATCTGGAGCAAATAATGTGTGACTAACACCTGTTCCATGTGTCATAAAACACAAGCACCCATCTCTGAATTTAGAGGTTTGCTTCTCCAGAATCTCTCAAGCTGTTGAAAAGATGTGTTGAAACTTGCCTAATAACTCAGTTGAAGGGACAGATCTATTTTCCAAGCTCCCTGTGGAATATTGAACACCAACTTGAGGCCTTTGAAGAATAATGAATCATAACAATTGACGTGTTTGAATAGTGCAGGATCAGGTTGTGTGCAGCGAGATTTTTAAAAATGACCTATGTGCAGTCACCACTAAATAGAGTTTCTTGAAGCGTAAACTGAGTCTATGATCTCCTTGTGCCAGAGCTGTAATTCTCCTAGTGACAGCTTCCTGAGAGTTGATCAGTGGCGAACACCTGTCCCTCTAAAACACTGGTGGCCCTAGTTATAAAATAGGAGAGTTCTCCTCCCCGGTGATCTTTATCAGTTGTGGATTAATTAAATGAAACACAAACACACAGAGTTTAGTTAGTTGATAGTGCTAAAGATGGATTAGGAAACTCTTGGCCGTGGGGTTCCCACCACCATGTAATATCCATATTTACTTTTCTTACCTGAAGCAAAAAAAAAAAAAAAAAAGAAAGAAAAGAAAAAAAAAGAAAAAGAAAAAAATCTTGAGGTTTACTCTGAAACTGAGAAACCTGTCATGTTAGCCCTTTCGTAACTCTGTCCTCCCTACACTTTCACACACCTATTATTTTCAGTTTACTTTCTCATACACTATCTCACTGGATCTTCCAAACTAGTTCTCTTTCTTATCTGATAGATGGAGAGGCTTGAATGAAGAATGATGACTGGATCTGCTCCAAATGATATCCCAATCATAGCAAAAGTGGTCTCTGATCGCCTCTTAGAGCCTCTTTTTCGCTAGTTTTCTTGGTAACATCTGAAGCCTAGACTCCATGTACAAAACATTCCAGAGCTTTGGAGGTTTCTGAGTGCCATTCCTCCATCAATGCCGCTTACTGACTTTTCAGTAGGAAAACTGAAAAATCAACTGTTTCTCAAAATTTCTTTTAATTTTTTAAGTTTATTTGAAAGAGTAATGGATATACAGAGGGAGGGGGGTTGGGAGGCAGATAGAGTGAGAGAGAGAGAAAGAGATCTTCCATCCATTGGTTCACTCCCCAGATGCCTGACAAGCAGCAGTCAGGGCTAAGTCAGGCGAAAGCCAGGAGCCTTGAACTCCACCTCGGTTTCCCAAGTAGATGACTGCAGCCCAATTGAGCTATTGTATGCTGCCTCTCAGAATGTGCATTAGTAAAAGCTGGATCAGAAATAGAGGGTGGAGGGACCAGCCACGTAGCACAGAAGATTAAGCCATTGCCTGTGATGCCAGCATCCCATATGAGTGCCAATGCAAGTCACAGCTGTTCCTCCTCCAATCCAGCTCCCTACTAATGTCCCTGGGAAAGTAGCATAAGATGGACCAAATACTTGGACCCCTGACACCCATGTAGCAAATCTGGGTGGAATTCTAGGCTCCTGGCTTTGGTTTGGCCCAGCCCTGGCTATTGCAGCAATTTGGCATTTGGTGAGTAAACCAATGAAAGATTCTTTCTCCCTGATGCTGTGTATCTCCATCTCTTTCAAATAAATTAATTTTTAAAAATACAGGTGGGATGTAATTCCAAGCACTCTGATACAGAATGCAAGTGTCTCAAGCAACAGCTTAACCCACTGTGGTACAATGCCTGAACCCAAATTCTACCCTTAAACAATCAAATAAATGAATAAGAATTTGTATGAGTGTGATTTTTACCCTCAAACACACACAAGCAATATGCAGTTTACTCCCAGTATTTTTACAATTGAAACCAGTTAGTTCACTATGAGAAATTTTGAACATTGTTTCTGGTTTAGAAGTTGCATGTGTACACCATTGGTCTCATATTTCTGCTTCTGCCAAGAAACAGCAATTGCATTTTATTCTTAGTTTGAAGAAAATCCTGATGTAAATAAAAAGCTCTAATAAACTCTTATTTACAGGATTGTAATACATTGTCTTAGCCGCAACCATTTAATGTGATACAAACATAAATCACCCATTATCCTAGCTGATTTGCTCCAGATGCCTTGGGAAGGATCCTCACATTGGAATAGATAACACTCATGTTACCTGGCCATCTTGGAAACAGAAACTTTGGAATTAGTATAATGAGAACAAAAGACTGAGAGCCTTCAAAGGTGTTTTTTGTGTTGGTTTTTACTTACTGATATGAAGTTGATCTGTAGGACCTGTGTGGACAGAAGGAAAAGAGACCATATTACTGTGGAAGAAGGAAACAATGAGTCAGCAAAGAATGCTGCAGATTCTTAACTGGTTATTGAGATTGTTTCCAAAACTTTGGTTTCCTGAATAATTCTACTAGGAACACCTCTACTTCAAAACTCTTTCTCTACAATAGATTTTCTGAATTAAGTAAAGTAAATGTTTTCAGGCTCTTAAAGTTTCTCCTTGTACAATGCTGAAAGCGCCTATATTTGTTTATTTAGGGAAGTCTCAGTGGTTTCCTTGTCATCCTGTTTGAGCTCTTTCCAAACAAATGCTGGCTAATGTTCTCGAATTAGCACAGTTTCCATACTAGCACTATACTATACGCCATCTAGATTGTGCTTTGCTTTACCCTGAGCTTCATTGTCATCGCTGTATTTGTGTGATGGAAACCTATATGCTTATAATTGTAGTTTTGATACAGCTTAATTACCTAGATAGGACGGTCTAGAGACTCATGACAGTTGATTTGGCCGGCTTCCTTTCTCTCATAGCTAAGAAGACAGGGAATACTAGACAAAGATTGCTGTGGGAAGGAAAGAGATTATAGTAACAGAATGTTCAAAGAAAGGTCTGAGTTATATGTAGCTAACCCATTCAGTTCTGCTCAGAGACTTGTCCTGAATATTAACAAGTAAAATGAACTAGGCCTGCTCGTTTTCATCCCACACCTAGACTGTTCCCTGCTGTCCCTCTATAAGTCATTTTGTCACTTCTTTCCCATCAAAAGCACCCTTGATTTCTGTTTTATCTTGATATTACTGCATAATACACAGAGTAGGTAACAATAAAGGAGGCTGCACAACCTGGTACAGTTCAACTTTGGGGATGGCATTCACTTTAGAAAAATCCCCAAGAATCACCTGAGAATCATTTTGCTTAAGATTGAAGAATAGCTAGATTAATAATGATTATTACTTCTATTTACATATTTATTAAATCTTTTAATTTATGAGAGAGAGAGAGAAAGAGAGAGAGAGAGAGAGAGAGAACAAGTTCCCATCCACTGGTTCATTGCCAAATGCCCACAATGACTAGGGTAGGATCAAGGACAGTTCTGGGAGCTATGAACTCAATATAAGTCTCTCACATGGGTGTGAAGGACTTACTTCCTGAGCTTTCAACTAACTCCTCCAAGGATCTGCTTTGGCAGAAAGCTAGAATGGGGAGCCATAGCCATATATTGAACCCAGGTACTCCAGTATGGGACATCAGCATCTTAACAGCTAGGCCAAGCATCTGCTCCAATATTTGCTTCTATTGTTGTTATCATTCTTAGCTTACATGTATAGTGTGATCAAGAGAGTTTAATCTGATTTTCCTTATAGGGTTAAAAGTATAATTTCTCCTTAGAGGAAGGGAGTGACTTACTTTTTCATGATTTAAATCTTATCATTCTTTTTTTTTTTTTAAACTTTTATTTAATGCATATAAATTTCCAAAGTACGACTTATGGATCACAATGGCTTTCCCCCCATACCGTCCCTCCCACCCACAACCCTCCCCTTTCCCACTCCCTCTCCCCTTCCATTCACATCAAGATTCATTTTCGATTATCTTAATATACAGAAGATCAGCTTAGTATACATTAAGTATGGATTTCAACAGTTTGCTCCCACACAGAAACATAAAGTGAAAAATAATAGATGATTTTTTAAAATGATGATGAAATCAGAGCAGACCTATTGTCATGTTTAATCCCAGTGAGAGTCAAGTTGGGAACTGATAATTTCTTTTTTTTTTTTTTTTTTTTTTACAGAGGATCAGTTTAGTATGCATTAAGTAAGGATTTCAACAGTTTGCACCCCCATAGAAACACAAAGTGAAATATATTGTTTGAGTACTCGTTATAGCATTAAATCTCAATGTACAGCACATTAAGGATAGAGATCCTACATGAGGAGTAAGTGCACAGTGACTCCTGTTGTTGACTTTACCAATTGACACTCCTGTCTATGGCATCAGTAATCTCCCTATGCTCCAGTCATGAGTTTCCAAGGCTATGGAAGCCCTCTGAGTTCTCCGATTCTTATCTTGTTTAGACAAGCTCATAGTCAAAGTGGAGGTTCTCTCCTCCCTTCAGAGAAAGGTACCTCCTTCTTTGATGGCCTGTTCTTTCCACTGGGATCTCACTCGCAGAGATCTTTTGCCAGAGTGTCTTGGCTTTCCATGCCTGAAATACTCTCATGAGCTTTTCAGCCAGCTCCAAATGCCTTTAGGGCTGATTCTGAGGCCAGAGTGCTATTTAGGACATCTGCCATTCTATGAGTCTGCTGAGATTCTCACTTCCCATGTTGGATCACTCTCCCCTTTATTTACTCCATCAGTTAGCGTTAGCAGGTACTAGACTTGTCTATGTGCTCCCTTTGACTCCCAGTCCCTTCACCATGACCAACTGTGAACTGAAACTGATCACCTGGAACAGTGAGATGGCATTGGTACATGCCACCTCGATGGGATTGAATTGGAATCCCCTGGTATGCTTCCAACTCCACCACTTGGGGCAAGTCAGCCTGAGCATGTCCCAAATTATACATCTCTTCCCTCTCCCATTCCCACCACCATGTTCAACAGGGATCACATTTCAGTTAATTTTCAACACTTAAGAATAACTGTGCATCAATTACAGATCTAAACCAGTCATATTAAGTAGAACAGATAAAAAAAACTACTAAGAGGGATAATGTATTTAGTTGTTCATTATTAGGTATGGAATCAAATGCTAAACTTTATTACAATAGGAAATAAAAATCGGGTCACTGTTTGATCATGGACTGTGTAGTCAGTGAGTTTTACATTCTGAAGAGAAGGAAAAGCATTTACTTGGAAGAGAGTTTGGCTCTTCAAAATAAAGCTTTCTGATTTTGTGTTTGGATTGTGGTATATGAGATGCCTAATATGGGAACGAGCATGGCTGAATTTTGTGTTCGCAAAAATTTGTTTCCAAACAACAGGGCAAGGTGTTGCCATTCCATACACAAATGAAGAAATGAGGCTCTGAAACTTCAGGTGACTTATTGAGGTTCACACAACTAAGAGTGGTAGGATTGAGATTTCTAGCCCAGTGTTCTTTGAATTGCTTTCTACTATGTAAAGTTAGTAGACTGTAGTGAAGTTCATGGTCACATGAAGTATGCCCAGTGGGCAGTTATCAGGAAGGTTCTGGCTAGGATCCAGCAGAAGGGGCAGGTCAACCAATATGAGCATGAATGTGGATAATATGAAACCCAGAAATTGTCCACTAATCTAAGTCTAGGTTAATTCTAGAAAGCTAATAGTTGATTTACATAAAAAGGAGATACTACAAAACATTAGCTGGTACAAGACATGCAGTACTTCAGACAATCATTTCGTTTCAACATGAACCCACACAATCAAGATAGAAACTGACAATTTTCAAAGCAACTTGTGAAATAAGAGCCCTGTTTTAAAAATGTCTTGTGTTCAATAAATATCTTACTGTTCAGTAGAAAATAAATTCTAGTTTCTATATAAAAACAACTTGACATTTTTCAGTAATACTTTTTAATGAGCCTTGCTCTGAGCTATAATATAATGAAATTTGCTTAAAAGTAGAACAGGCTGGTAATGCTTGGCAGAACAAAGAGGCATATGGTAAAGCAGTTGTGATTTACTGGCGAATGCTTTCGATTTTTGGAAAGCTGGAGGCTTTCAGCACTGTGGACAGTATCTTGATATTCAATTCTGAAAAGGAATTATAGCCAAACAATATGCTTAGTTTACACTAGCATGGTATATATATTTAAAGCATTTTCCCTTTGAATTTGTTGTTATAAATACAGGCAGTGAGCATACTGCAAAATGAAATAGATAATTGAAAAAATTTCCTAATAATTCATATTCCATACCATGTTATATGATGTAGAGAAATGTATGGATTTTAGAAAACAAAGAATTGTTTTCTTTGGCATAAAAGCAGTAAACTCTGTGTCTTATTTGTGTTAGTGTGAAATGTTGAATTTAGGCGCCTACAAATTTTCGTTAGGTTCCTAAAACCAGTTTAATATAAAATATGCTTACTAAATAGAGGATGTGTGTGTATGTATAGTAAATTAGGAAAAATATTGTAATATTAAAATAATGCAGAAGTAAGATAAATATACTTATTATTTATTTGACAGAGTTAGACAGTGAGAGAGAGAGAGACAGAGAGAAAGGTCTTCCTTCTGTTGGTTCACTCCCTAAATGGTCGCTACGGCCGGAGCTACGCCGATCTGAAGCCAGGATTCAGGTGCTTCTTCCTGGTCTCCAATGCAGGTTCAGGGCCCAAGCACTTGGGCCATCCTCCACTGCACTCCGGGCCACAGCAGAGAGCCAGACTGGAAGAGGAGCAACCGGGACTAGAACCTGGTGCCCATATGGGATGCTGGGGCCGCAGGCAGAGGATTAACCAAGTGAGCCACAGCACTGGCCCAAATATGTAATCACATAAATAATCTCTCAAACAGGCTTGATTACCAAACCACTAAATGGGGCCACTTTCATTGTTATAATTTAAGAAATTACAAATGAATAGTGAATGATTCACCTGACCATTTTCCTTTTATGGTATATTAATGTAATATTTTTATCAGACCTATAAATTTTCCTGTAACATTATTTTGCTCTTTTATTAAACCAGCACATCCATGCCTTTAGGAATTCTCCGCCCACATATTGTCATTACGAATTTATTGAAATGTAGAAAATGGTAAAATAGCAAGTGGTTAAATGGCTTCCTTTTGGTTTCACTAATTTATGTTTGTGGCTTGCCCGTCACACTTTACACACAGCTAGACATTTGCAGCTGTAAAAAATTCTTGCACTTAGGGATTACCTTGTCAGGCTGCATGGAACATGATATAATCATTTTATACTTTTTTCTCCCCTACCTAATCAGTCTTCTGAAAGTTTCCTGGAAACAGGCATTTTTTCCTACTTCAACCTTTCTTGGTACTTATTTTCTTCCTTTTCAGGTAATATCTTCTTGTAGCAGCTTTAGGAGAGAGATAAGAAGACAAAAGATAACTAAAAATGTTCCTATGAATGCTGCTAATAATCGTAGTATGTCATGTGAGGCTGGCCTGCAGGTGCATGGCAGAGTCCCTGAGGTTTCACTGCTAGGCTCTAGACTGACAATAAAGATGTGCTGGAGAGTAATTAGTTATTTGTGGACTGCCACGATGCTGTCATTTTCTCTTCTCCTTTTGTGTTGGCTGGAATGGAGAGGCAGTGCAGCATCTCCTTCGTTACGGCTGGGAACCTCCTGGCCCAGCATGCTCAGCATGTACCTTTCATGTTTTACTCATTCCACTCCTGAATGTGGAGAAAGAAGTCCTGGAAATTATAACATTTCAGTGTTTTTAATTTTCTCTTATTTTTGCACAATTTCAGCCACCTTGAACACCCTAACAAAACATTTCCCCCAAAGATTAAAGGTATGTGGAAGAAATTGTACATATTCACAAAGTTCAAATTATACTAAATATGTGATTTCTTTAAGCATATAATTAAATTAATATGATTACATAATGCAGCTTTTTATATATGTACATTTTCCTTCAGATGATGTGTGATAAATAAGCCATGTACATTACAATAGGATTCAGTTGCATACTATATCCATGCACTGCATGCCAAAAAAATGGTCTTAAATTATAATTAAATGTGTCTAATTGTCAACTATTACACTGTTTCATTTGGGGTCAGCGTCAAGGAACATGGAGTCATTTGTTTCACATGCTTGAAACCAAGCTGCAGAGAATTGGAAACCACTAAGTTATAACTGGTGCTTTCTAGTCTTCATTCTAAGAATTGCAGAGATGCATGTGTTTTCCATGCCTCTGGATTCTGGAATAAAATAAAATGGAAGCTTTGGAAAAACCTGCTATTTGTTCACATTTATCATGATGTTGTGTTTAATAGGCCTTCAGTTGAACACACATAATGGGGAGAAATCTGCTCTGAAATTTAAATTAATGAAAGCTTTCTGAAGTTGCTTCCAAATAGAAAATTTAGGCTTCTTTTCAAGCATGGGTAAGGATGGGAATTCTGATTAGGCATACAATATATATTCCCTCATGATTCATCTCTACAGATCAGCAGTTTGAAATCCTATAGTTAGCATTGGGTGCCCTCCAGTAAGATTTTATGAACATCAGCTTGGTATTTGGCAGAAATACAGTGTCAGTTGTCCAGACATCATTTTTCTCAATGAGCACATGTTTATATGTTAAGTAATCACAAACCAAATCAATTACAGTTTATTTCCATTGGAAGAGGTTAGTAATCTGTGTGGAATATATATATCTTCAGAAGGCTAAGTGTTACTGACCTTAGAGGAATGGAAAAATTGTACAATTGGAAATTATAAGCAGCCTGAAGAATTGTTGTTTCTTGAGGACTTAGATGCTTTTTTACCTACTGTTAATTTATCTGAATTTATTTAGCTGACTTTTTAAAATTATTCAGCTTAAATTAAAACTCTAAATGTTCAAGAGCAAATTTGAGTTTGAGTCAACACGTGTAACAATTTGTATATGAAATAGCACCTTAATAAATTCTGTGCTCAGGTCACTATTTTAAGTGTGTAGACTGCGTTCAACTTCAGTTCAATATTTGCTTCCTGGTTGTTGCTATGGACTAGGTCTCAGCCTTCAGTTTTCCAGAATGGGTTGAATGAGCCTTTCTCAATCATCCTGGTAAAGTGGTGCCTACAAAAAAATTTTGCCTAAGAGAATCATTTTTTAAAAATATTTATTTATTTATTTATTTAAAAGTCAGAGTTACAGAAAGGCAGAGGCAGAGAGAGAGAGAGAGAGGTCTTGTAACTGCTGGTTTACTCCCCAATTGACCACAACAGCCAGAGCTGTGCCTTACGAAGCCAGGAGCCAGGAGCCAGGAGCCTCTTCTAGGTCTCCCACGCGGGTACAGGGGCAGAAGGACTTGGGCCATCTTCTACTGCTTTTCCAGGCCGTAGCAGAGAGCTGAATCAGAAGAGGAGCAGCCAGGACTTGAACCGGCACCTATATGGGATGTCAGCACTGCAAGCAATGGCTTTACTCACTATGCCACAGTGCTGATCCCATAAGAGAATCACGTTCCAAGTGTATCTTTAGTCCAGAAAATCACTCATTTAATTCTATGATTATTTTTCTTGGTTTTTCCTGGTGAAGAGCAAGTAGGCTGTTTGAAAGCAGAAGAGAGAAGCTTCTACCCTTTAACACTAGAAACTATTGAAACTGTTCGTCAAGGCAGATCATTCCATACCCGTGCACACCCACAAGACAGCATGTGTAGTCCCAACTCCAGCACTTGAAAAGATGGTGCAAGGGGTAGAGCGGAGAGGTGCAAGGGGTAGAGCGGAGAGCTAGGCATACACAGTGTTTCAAATCTGGGAACTGCAGCTTCCTTGCATGCTTGCTGGCAAGATTTTGTTATTTCTCATGCAAAACTGTTACAACTTTTGCAACAGCTGGGTTTTGCTGCCATCACTTGGAAGTTTGCTTTCCCCAGTGTCTATATAAGCTCTGCTCTGGAGGAAGATGGTATTGGTCCTAGAGAATTATTTTTCTCTTTAAGTGTAATTTGAAAACTCAATCCTACATAAAAGGGAAATTACAAATGCATTTATCCATTCACAATCGCAAATATACACAATAATGTTCAAGGACTAAATATTCAGGTAATCAACTATTATTTACTCAAAGCTATGAAAATGATTCTATAAATATGATTAAACAGAGCACAAGGAATATTAAATCCTTAGCTTATATGCCATCTCTAAGTAAATATTAAGGCTTTCAGATATTTGGCTTTGTACATGCAGCCCATCTCCCAGAGAGAATATTTAGGTAAAGTTTAGGTACTACCTGTCCCAGTGCCTCCACCTCTTATACCACCTCCTCCTCATAAATCAGAATGTCTCCTTTGTCTTACATTTTCAAAATTAGCTAGCTATTAAGGAAGAGTAAATGCAACACAGAAAAGGCTGGTGCCATAATCCTTACACATGAGGGAATATGCATCCTTTATGTGTACTATATATTGTCTTAAAATAACATAGTTATTGGACATTCTTCTTATTTCTTCTTTTTACTCTTTGAAGCTAAAAATGTGAAACATTTTTAATTTCAAAAAATTTACATTAAGCTAACTCATTCATATATCTATGGATACTCTGTCATGGTTATAAGAACCCTATGAATGAAATTAGACCCTTATTTCACACCATACATAAAAAATAAAGTCATAATGGAGTAATAACTTAAATGAAACATCTAAACGTGAAACTACTAGAAGACATTGGGGAAATTTACCATGACATTGGTCTGGGCAATGATTTTTTTTTTTTTGACAGGACCTCAAATGCATAGTCAACAAAAGCAAAAATAAAATTAGATTATATCAAACTAAACATTTCTGTACAGCAAAGAAAATAATCAATAGATTGAAGAGACAACCTCAATATTGGGAGGGTTTATTTACAAACTATCCATCTAATAAGAGGTTAATATCCAAAATATATAAGGAACTCATCAACCTATTAAAATTGGGCAAAAACCTCAATAGGCATTATTACTCAAAAGAAGAAATGTGAATGACCAACATATATAATATATAATGAATTACTAGCTAGCCATAGAAAAGGGAAAAATCAAGTTTTTGTGACAACATGTGTGAGCCTGGAAGATACTAGAGTACATGAAATTCACCTGACATAGAAAGATAAATACTACATGTTCTCACAGGAGGGATGTAAAACAGTTGGTCCCCTGAGGCAGCATTGTGTTGCAACATATTAAGCTGTTAACTGCAATGCTAGCATCCCACATGAGCGCTGGTTCAAGCCCTAGCTTCACTACTTCCCATCCAGCTCCCTGCTAATGCACCTGAGAAAGCAGTGAAATATGGCCAAACTACTTTGGTCCCTGCCACCCACGTGAGAGTTCCAAATGGAGTTCCAGCCTCCTGGCTTTGGCTTGGCACATATCTGGCTATTGCAGTCATTTGGGTAATGAACTAGCAGATATAAGATTGATCTCTATCTCTTCTTTCCTACCTCCCTCACTCTTTGTAACTCTACCTTTCAAATAAATATTAAAAAAAAAAAAAAAGTTGATCTTGTAGAAGTAGAAGGTAGAATAGTGATTACCATTGGCTTTGGAGACATTGGTCAAGGGATGCAAAATTACAGTTAGATGTGAGGAATAAGATTAAGAGTACTTAATAGCAATGTATTCTTGAAAAATGCATGAGTGGATGGTAAATGTTCTTCACACACCCACACACACACAAACACACACACACACAAAGAGAGAGAGAGAGAGAGAGAAATACTGCATGTAGTAATACATGTTAATTAGCCAGATTTAGGCATTCCACAATATATACTTCAAAATACCACACTGTACATGATAAATACAATTTTATAATTTTAAATAAATAAATAGAAAAAAGGACCACTTATATAAGAAATATTAGGGTGATGCTTGCTAGCAAAGAAAACATTAAAGCAGAGTCCAGAGGTTAAAAACTGCCAGGCCAGGGACAGACGGCAGCTGTGGCCTCCCCTCCGCTCGATCCCTGCCCTCTGCTTTTCAGCAGCTAGTGTAAGAAAACGTTTGCAAGTGGGCTGGTGCCGTGGCTCACTAGGTTAATCCTCCTCCTGCGGCGCCGGCATCCCATATGGGTGCCAGGTTCTAGTCCCGGTTGCTCCTCTTCCAGTCCAGTTCTCTGCTGTGGCCTGGGAAGGCAGTGGAGGATGGCCCAAGTGCTTGGGCCCCTGTACCAGGGGCCCAAGAAAGGAAGACCTTTTTCTCTGTCTCTCTCTCACTGTCCATCTCTATCTGTCAAATAAAAAAAAAAAGAAAATGTTCACAGGTTTTATGTGACATTTTGTAATTTTGAACAATTGGCAAATAAGTCAGATAAACAAAAAGGAAGTAAGAATCTGGGAAATTCTTTACATATACACACACACACACACAATGAAAAGCATGACTGCAGGCCAATTGAAGACTCCAAATATTATATCACAGATTTTTCCTTAAAATAGGATAGGCTGCTATCATTATCATTCATCATCATCATTATTATTTAAGTTTGTATAAAATTTGATGACAGTAAAATATGAATTCTAGTGGAATTTTAGGGTACATTCTTAATGTCAACCCATATCTTAATTCTGCATATTGACAAGAATCAGAATCAATACTAACAATGATTTTTGGTAATTTTAGGATAGAATTTTTCATTTTATGACCATAAATCTAAAATGTGCCTGTATTCATGTTCTCCAATAACTTTTAAGTTGAAAGGATCATATGGGTAGTAAGTAGTAAAAGTTGGGCTGGTTAAGCTGTATGAGATTCGGCCCCATTTCAACCACCTTACTCATCTTGGACACCCGCACTGAATCAGCTTCCTCATTTATAAAATGGAAGTTTGGCTTCAGATGACCTTTAAGGTTATTTTCTGAATGTAAATTTAATAATTCTGAAAAATTCATTCTTCCAAATTACACGACAGGCTTATTGCTCCCTTAACAATTATTTATCTGAAGATAGATCCTGCCTAAAATTATCATCTTCCATGTGAATTGTTAGCATATCAACATGCTCTCTGTGCAATTTTATAAAATGGTGTTTTGATAGATATTTTATTTATTTGAAGCTTCTGCCTTCTCCTTCCAAATTGTTTCTGAAACCAGGCAGATGCCTAGGGCTGTGCACTAATTCCTGGGAAATCATCCAGAACAGGAATGGAATCTGTAAAGGATGTGGGAAGCCAAGAGGGAGCAAGTTCTGACTCTTTTTCCCAGTGGCAAAATAGAAAAGGATTCATCAACTTCTAGACTCAAACACAGAACAAGGAAGGCCTCAGAAGTCGAGTAGTCCAACTTCCAACAATGCAGAAAGGATTGGCAGGCCACATCTTGGAGTGAACCACTTTTTTTGTTTATTTTTTTATTTTTATTTATTTTTTGACAGGCAGAGTTAGACAGCGAGAGAGAGAGAGAGACAGAGAGAAAGGTCTTCCTTTTTCCGTTGGTTCACCCCCAAGTGGCCACTACGGCCGGTGCGTTGCGGCCAGCGCACTGCACCGATCCGAAGCCAGGAGCCAGGTGCTTCCTCCTGGTCTCCCATGCGGGTGCAGGGCCCAAGGACCTGGGCCATCCTCCACTGCAATCCCGGGCCATACCAGAGAGCTGGACTGGAAGAGGAGCAACCAGGACAGAATCTGGCGCCCCCACTGGGACTAGAACCTGGGATGCCAGAGCTGCAGGTGAAGGATTAGCCTAGTGAGCCACAGCGCTAGCCAGAGTGAACCACTTCTGAGTCAGTTTGTTGCATCTTTGAACAACTATATGAGCAACTGCTCCACATAAAATAATGCAACAATTTTAAAAGTCTGATGCATATAAGAGTGAACTTTAAAAATTATAAAAACAATATATTTCCTATAAAGTAGACATAAATAAATAAGAATTTTATAAAATATGTGGAAAATTGTATGACATTTTGGGAGGTTTTGGAAAACATGACAATTTTACACAAAACACTAATTCCAGGAATCACTGCCAGTATGTGTATTTATCTCACCTATCTGTATGATTGAATCATCAGTTTTCTTTCTTGTTGGACTTCCAATGTTAGACGTACTTGCCGTGTTCAACTTATGTGAAGCTGAAACTGGATACTCATAATAGTTATCCGAAGCAGTATACTGCTCAGAGAATTGAAGAGTTGTATTTCTGAATGGGGTGGGGTTGTGTATCTCCTGGTTCAAGCAGTTTGTTATTATTGTTACCCTACAGGAATTTTTAGTTGTCCATGTTGGGACTTCAGTTTTAAACATTTGCATAATTAGGCACATTAGTGAGATAGGTGATTCTGGATGAGGAGCTATCAATTACCTTAGATACTCTCTGTTCCCAAACTAATGTGCCCTAACCAAGGAAGCAGAAGGAGCCCTGGAAACTGTTTCAGGGATTTGGGGATTATTTGCAATTTACCATAGAGCCTTTGTTGTATTGATTATAACTTTCTGTGCTTATGGGGATTAATTAATGGAGCTAAATATGAAAGGCTGCACGTTAATGAAATTAACAGGAGCCATAATTGCAGAACATAATTGCCAATAACTCTTCAATGGTTATTTGGTAATCAGATGTTTTTAAGGCTGAATGAAAATCAAATAGACATTTAATTCATGGAGATATTAGCAATGCAGTGATGCAGAATCATACTTGCTGCTTAACCTCATGCATACTGCACTCTCTACTTCAAAAGAAGTCTGTGGTACCTCTTGGGGTGTTTGAACAGTCTTTGCAGAGATGCAGGATGGTGTTAGTAAAAGTGCAGCCTTTGAAGTCAGAAAAGCATAGGTCCTGGTCTGGCCTGAGTTATAATTAGATGTGTGACCTCGGACAACCAACTAATCCTAGCCAAGCCTCTGTTTCTTCATCTGTATGAAGGGTCTTCACAAAGTTCATGGAAATGTGTACTATGAATAAAATTCATGTTTTTCAAAATGTTTTGCACCAAAGTGAACTATGTTTTGTTTCTGTTTTCCACTTTTGAAGCACCCTTACACATGGGGACAATGCCTAGGTGATGATGTTTTCTTTTTCTTTTTCTTTTTTTTGACAGGCAGAGTGGACAGTGAGAGAGAGAGAGACAGAGAGAAAGGTCTTCCTTTACCGTTGGTTCACCCTCCAATGGCCACTGCGGCCGACGCACTGCGGCTGGCACACCATGCTGATCCGAAGCCAGGAGCCAGGTGCTTCTCCTGGTCTCCCATGCAGGTGCAGGGCCCAAGCACCTGGGCCATCCTCCACTGCACTCCCAGACCACAGCAGAGAGCTGGCCTGGAAGAGGGGCAACCGGAACAGAATCTGGTGCCCCAACCGGGACTAGAACCCGGTGTGCCGGCGCCTATTGAGCCGCAGCACTGGCTGTGATGATGTTTTGTTAGCTAAATGAAATGATGCTTGTGAGATCCTTAAAATCATATTTTGTGCATAGTAGTTGTAACTCAAAAATGGAGTCTACTTAATCATAGCACAGATGGTGATGCTTAGTCCCACAGCCAGTACACTGTTGATGATTTGAAGAGATAGACTTTTGGGGCTCACATTCCATGTAGACCCCCACCTGCCTGTCAACCTTGGGCAAGTTGCTCAACGACATTGTGCATCAGTTTCCTCATCTGTAAAATGGTGCTAATCATTTCCTAGCCAATAGTTATTCATAGGATTAAATGAAGTAATACAGATAAAGCATTAGAAGATTAGCACATAGAAGCATTTGTATTATTGTTATTATTATTACCAATATAGAAAAGCCTGATGGAATAGAATCTATTAACTGCCTCAAGAACAAATATTAAAGTTAATTAGAAAGAGAAGATTAGATATTATCAAGTAGGACTCTCTGGCTTTGATGTCTGAAACAAACTTGGAATGTACCATGTAAACTGGCTTCGGGTAAGAGGAAATAGAACTAAAAGAGGACCAAGGAAAGTGCTAGTGCCTTCTGCAGCTATGGGTGGTTATCTGTGTTGTTCCAAGTACAAGAGAAAAGTAAAGCCGGTGCCGCGGCTCACTAGGCTAATCCTCCGCCTAGTGGCGCCGGCACACCGGGTTCTAGTCCCGGTTGGGGCGCCGGATTCTGTCCTGGTTGCCCCTCTTCCAGGCCAGCTCTCTGCTGTGGCCAGGGAGTGCAGTGGAGGATGGCCCAGGTGCTTGGGCCCTGCACCCCATGGGAGACCAGGAGAAGCACCTGGCTCCTGGCTCCTGCCATCAGATCAGCGCAGTGCGCCGGCCGCAGCGCGCCGGCCGTGGCGGCCGTTGGAGGGTGAACCAATGGCAAGAGGAAGACCTTTCTCTCTGTCTCTCTCTCTCACTGTCCACTCTGCCTGTCCAAAAAAAAAAAAAAAAAAAAAAAAAGAAAAGTAAATATATAAATGCAGATATCTTTGTTTCCACTACAATCCAAAACAAAATCTACAGGAATTGGGCTGCCTCTTTTCCAGATGTGAACAATTTCTGCTCCCTTCCTGCCTTCCCATTTGCCTTATTGTCTTACCCCCATATCAATAGATAAAAATATAGCAAACTGTGAACAACAGGAAAATATCTTCAGAAAGTTAAGCTAGAGGTCAGAGGCCTGTGGGCAAGCCATTTCTAGCTGTGGTCCTGTGTCTGATTCCTGTGTAGCCATTAAGACCCATTGCATTTGAGTATGTATCAAAGCTACACCATCTAACACCAGTCCCTCTCTTGTTTTACCACATATGATAATCTACCCTGAAACTCAGAGTATTTAAGAAAAGTATTTTAGGGGCTGGCGCTGTAGCATATAGTGGGCTAAACTTCCTCCTGCAGTGCCAGGCATCGTATATGGGTGCCGGTTCTAGTCCGCTGCTCTTCTTCTGATCCAACTCTCTGCTATGGCCTGGGAAAGCAATAGAAGATCGCCCAAGTACTTGGACCCCTGCACCTGCATGGGAGACCTGGAAGAAGCTCCTGGCTCCTGGCTTTGGATTTGGTCAGCTGTGGACGTTGTGGCCAACTGGGGAGTAAACCAGAGGATGGAAGACCTTTCTTTCTGTCTCTCTCTCTCTCTCTAACTCTGCCTTGTCAAATAAATAAATAAACCTTTAAAAAAGGAAAGCAAAAAGTATTTCACCTGGGTTCATTTATCTACTTGAATATATTTCCTGGAGTTCTCCCTCCTTGCTTGTCAAAAGGAGTATGAGCATTCTTCAGACATAGTAAATGGGTTTAAGGAGACTAACTGGAGTGTTCAGCAGTTCCCCCTTTCTGTTTGTGTGTATGTGTGTGTGTATATTTCTACATCCCAGCGCACTGCCTTCATCTGTCTTCCACAAGAGGATCTCATTTAACTCCTGAAATAGTCCTTCTCATTTCTAGCTACTCTGTAGAAATGAAGGACAATATGACGTTGACCTTGAAATGTACCCTAATACCAGAATGATATGCATTAAGAGACTCTGATAAGGGGGATGATTCAAAGATGCCCTCCTGTGGCCAGTGAGGGCCCACTCAAAGAAATGGAGAGCAAGTCCTTCTCTGGTCCCGGCACTTCTGAGTGAATTGTGTTTCATAAGTATCTTTGTGAACTGGCTGTCTGAATCTCAGGTCTCATTTTTCCAGTGATGCAATAGTACAATTGATTGCCTGTGCCTCAGAACCAGTGAGGTCATGAAAGTCTCCATAACCCCTAGTGCCCATGGAGTAGGTAGTATTATACAACAAACCTAGAACTTCTCTAACATGCTTATCAATTTTTTTCTATGGCAAAGTGGATTCAGAAATACAAATTTGAATGCCAGGAAAATATTGTTGTAGTTCAGAAATTGGAATGAGACTCCCCTAGCTTCAAGTCACTGCTGGATGCCCCTCTGAACTGAGTAGGGAGGAGGCTTTGCTGGGTGTCTTACTGGTAATGAGTCAGAGATTCTTTCTTCTCACCTACATGTTTCTTAATTACAGCTCATATTTGCAACTACCTTCTACTAAGCCTGTGGTGAATCCAGTAATGATGCACTACACCGTGACAAAAAAGAGGAAAGCTGTGTTCAAGTTAGATGTGGGTTCTTCAATGGAAAACAAATGAAAAGGAAAGGAAGGGGCTAAAGGGCACTAACTGATAGTGGTAGCTGTGGAGGGAAACATTAAGGGCCACTCCTTTTGAGTCCAGAAAAACCAACTAAAAGTGGGAAAGTACCTGTGATTTACTGACTGCTTGCTATGGACCACTTCTTGTGCTGGCCTTTCACAAGCATTATTATCTCTCTTAATCTTTTTTTAAAATATTTATTTTATTTATTTGAAAGGCAGAGATACAGAGAGAGACTGAGATAGTGCTTCCATCCTCTGGTTTCCTCCCCAGTGGCCGCAATGGCGAAGACTGGGTCATATTGAAGCTAGGAGCCCGGAACCCTTCCTGGGTATCCCAGGTGGGTACAGGGCCCCAAGTGCACAGACCATCTTCCCCGACTTTCCCAGGCGCATTAGCAGGAAGCTGGATTGGAAATGGAGTAGCTGATACCGGCAGCTTAACCCACACTACTACAATGTTGACTGCAGTCTCTCTTATTCTTAGCAATATCCATTCACATGTATCCTAGTATCAACTATATTTTATGGTTGAGTAATGGAGGTTTCATGGGATTAGATGTCTTTCATATTAGTTGAGTGATGGAGCTAGGACAGCATCATGCTTGCTGGATTCTGAAGCCTAATTAACCATGATGCTTCCAGCCACTTGCTCATTTGGGAACTGCCTGCTCTTTGTTGCATTTCATTGAGAAGACAGAATGTGATGCACAAAGCACTGAAGAGAGAAACATCAAGTGATTCAGTCAGAAAATTATGGCTTAGTTATCTTTCCTTCCTTTTATGCTCTTTTATTGCTATTATTTTGGTAGCAAATTAATTCTATCCATACTATTATGTGCTGTCTTTAACATTCTGTGTTAGTGTTTTTATTTCTCAAGAATAGAACAATATTTTGCAGTTTTAAAAAGCTATAAGCATATTTTTTTGACAGGCAGAGTGGACAGTGAGAGAGAGAGACAAAGAGAAAGATCTTCCTTTTCCGTTGGTTCACCCTCCAATGGCCGCTGTGGCCAGTGCTCTGCGCCAATCTGAAGCCAGGAGCTTCCCTGGTCTCCCATGCGGGTGCAGGGCCCAAGCACTTGGGCCATCCTCCACTGCACTCCTGGGCCACAGCAGAGAGCTGGACTGGAAGGGGAGCAACCGGGACAGAATCCGGCACCCCAACCGGGACTAGAATCCACAGGTGGAGGATTAGCCAAGTGAGCTGCGGTGCCGGCCTACTTGGAGTTTTTCTTCAGAGAAATCATTTAAGTAGTCTGGACCTCAATTTACTCATGTATGGAATGGGAAGACATGTTTGCAAAGTCAGGAAGTATGAGCGGAGCTGAATGGAATGCTTCAGAACAACAGCTTCTCAACAAATAATAGCTTATTATTAATGGTGAGGCCACGGTACAACCTTTAGTAGTAGCAGGAAGAAAGTATTTTCTCACACAACTTGTAATGACCAGGTATCCCTATCTGGGGAGATGAGCACCCATAAAAAGGGTCTTCAAGTCCCCCTCTGCTGTTCATCCTTTTTTTCTTCCTACATTGGTGCTTTCCTGTGATTACAAATATTGCCTCCTTAAATTCACTATTAAAATGTTATTCTATTTTTTCCAAAATACTGGAAACTATGATAGTTATAGAGACAGAGCATATATTTTATAAGAAATACCTATTTAAAATGACTGGAATATAAGTGTTTTCAAGCAAATGGAAAATAATAGTTGGAAGAAAAGGCTGAGTATGTGTGTGGCGGGGGGTGGGGGTTACAACACTGCACAGAAGGGGATTTTGTAAGGACTCCAGTTTGTGTCTGACCCTGGATTAAGGACACTCTGATGCTAAAATGATGTGAGAACTGTGAATATATGGTGACTGCATGAGGGAAAAAGCCCTTTCTATTCCATGAGTCCACATACTCTCACAACAAGTATAATTCCATGGAAATTTGCTATCATGTCCTTTGTTGTTGAAAAATCTTCAGAGTGAAATGGTAATTTCTCATTCCCTTCAGGGGTATATTACTGTTTAACCCCAAAATGAACTCTAGCATTATCATATCAGTAAAGAAATGGTGAAAAGATGGCGTTCCAGTAAACTTTTAAAGATTGTGAGTGGTTCGATCAGTTAGGACTTGGATTTTTAATGATGTCTTTTGTGATTTGTCTAATTGATATTCAGATTTTTCATCTGCAGATTTCTTTCTCATTGGGTTTTTGGAAGAAATAATTGATATGGGGAGTGTTTAGCATTAATTCTGATTATTTAATAATCATTAAATGCTCCCCTCCTTCAAACATAGTCCCAACTTCCCTTCCCCATTTGCAGCTAATATAAATTGCTGAACCAAAAACTTGTCTTGTTTGAAATATTTTCTGACAAAAAGTGCTGATGGGTTTCATAGATGTAGTTTTCTACCCTCCATTAGGAAGTCATTATTAATTCTATTAATAGAGTATGCACATTCTTAAATTCCAGTGACTTTCAGTGCAAGGCTCACTTATTCTTAGAAAGAGATCAGGGCATTTGGTTTGAACTTGTACAAACAGATAGCAAAAAAAGCATTAGTTAGGAATCCACTTAAATTCAAGTTCACTAGGGACCAGTTCTGTGATACAGCGGATTAAGTCAATGCTTGTGAGACCAGTATCCCATATCAGAGTGGTTTTTCAATCCAACTCCCTGCTAATATGTCTGGGAAGGCAGTGGAAGATATCCCAAGTATGTGGATTCCTGCCTGCCATGTGGGAGATCCGCATGGAGTTCCCGGCTCTTGGCTTGGGCCTGGCTCAGATCTGGCTGGCCTTTGTGGCCCTTTGGATAGTGAACCAGTCAAAATCATCCACTCTCTCTCTCACCCCTCCCTCATTCCTTCTCTCTCCCTTTTTTTCCCTCCTCTTCTGTCACTCTGTCTTTCAAATAAATAAATTCAGTTAGCATTCATTTCACTAATGCAAAAATATAAAAGCAAACTACCACACCCTTTTCAAGAATATTTAATGTTCTGGTTATGTTTGCCAGCTGTTTTTATAATGAAAATATGAGTTAGGATTACATTGGAAATCCTATCTTTCCTTATGCTTTGTTTTTCTGCAACAACTTTGAAATGTGCTGCAGTAATTTCTACTGATCCTTTTGAACAAGGTATCCCCAGTTGTCTGGTAGATGCTAGGCGGTAACTGTGGGACTTTTGGCCCACATTTACTGATATTACAAAGTAGATTTTTTTTCTACCTTGAAAGTAAGAATGCATAAATAATTTATGCTACAGAGAATATTCCTGGAAATCATTGCCTATATGATTTTGCATGTGAGGCTCAGTGTTATTATTTACTGTTGCTAGCTAGCAGTGATTAGGGCCTCATTTAATGTCAAGAAACTTATTTGATATTATTATTGTTATACATAATTTATAGATTATAACATTGAGACATGCTAATAAAGAAATTTGCCCACAGTCATATAGACTAGGTTTTTTTTTTTTTTAAACTAAATCAAAATAAACCCTTCAACCTCAGAACTTATGTGTTTTATGTATAGGTGATTATATGAATGGGTATATGTATATATAATTATTCAAGGTAAATTCCTTTCATTCTACACCATTTCAGAGAAGATTTAAGCTAAACTTGATTTTCCTGTAGCCCGAGCATAAATTGTTAAAATGAGATCAGATATGTGATAAAATTATCTATACTTTTAAATAATTGATTTAATATTAATGGACCTTTCTTTCTTCTCTTTTCCTCTTTTTTTTTTTTTAAAATATAGAACACTTCAAGAATTCGCATGTCATCCTTGTGCAGGGGCCATACTAATCTCTGTATCTTTCCAATTTTTGCTTTGTGTTTTTGTTTGTGGATGCCATATAGTTAGTTCATGAATCTAGCTTTTTAAGGAATTATTTTATTTATTTTAAAAGAGAAGTTACAGAGAGAAGTAGAGCCAGAGAGAGAGGTCTTCCATTCTGCTGGTTCACTCCCCAAATGACTGCAACAGCCAGAGATGAGCTGTTCTGAAGCCAGGAGCCAGGAGCTTCTTCCAGGTCTTCCGCACGGGTGCAGGGGTTCAAGGAGTTGGGCCATCTTCTGCTGCTTTCCCAGGCCATAGCAGAGAGCTGGATCGGAAGAGGAGCAGCCAGGACTAGAACTGGCGCCCATATGGGATGTTGGCGCTGCAGGCTGGGGCTTTAACTTGCTGCGCCATAGCGTCAGCCCCATGAATCTGGCTTTTTAAAACACTATCATTTGAATGTGTTTTGATGATAATTAGAGAATATCTCAGATCATGTAGGACCCCAGGTCTCAGAGATGTTCTCAAAGCTTAGCTGGAACCGGAAAAGCACAAAGGAGCACAGAAAGCATTTTTTGTTCTAGTGGTCAGTGGATTTGGCATGATTAGGGATAGAGCTCCAGAAAGAATTATCTGGTTTAGATTCCAGAATAAAGTGTGATGGTAACATTCTCTGGAACTGTTACTTTTTTCTTCATTAACAGTGTACTCTGAAATGTAAGCATGAAAAAAATGGGAAAAAAATGTGAAGAAAAAGATTTCATGAGACTTCAAAAACTGAGGCACACATGTGCAAGTCCAGAGGAAGAACATGAGGCATCACCTTGCTCACATTTCTCTTATTCTAGGAAATCATGACTTTCACATTAAAATAAATGTATAACAACATAAAATTAAAAATTATACATAATCTGAAATAGAAAATTTTAAAGAGATTTCACACATTCTGCAGAGCCCCGTGATCTCAGATTTCTGGAATACATTTTTATTCCTTTCTCCTAGTACAGGTATTTTGAGGGGCATGTGAGAGTAGAGAATGAAGACATGTTAAGTAGAAAAATGAAAACTCTATATTGCAGAGTGTCTTAGTGAAATTTATAGTTAGATGTAATTTTTTTAGAAAAATATTTTCATTTTACTTGAAAATCAGAGAGATTTTCCTTCTATCTGCTGGTTAACTTCCCATATGTGCACAACAGCCAGGGCTGGGCCAAGGCAAAGCTGGGAGCCCAGAACTCAATCTAGGTCTCCCACAGGAGTTGTAGGACCCGCAATCTGGAGATATCACTCGCTGCCTCCCAGTTTGCATGTTAGCAGGAGGCAAATCAAGAGCGAGTAACTGAGACTCAAATCCAGGCTGAGGGTGTCCAAGAGAGGACTTAACCGCTAAGCCACATGCCTACCTCATTTCAATTCATTTTTTTAATTACACTGTAAATAACTTTGTCCTTAGGAAAACATATTTAAACACAAGCAATAATGAACATTTATCATTTGGAAGGAGGAATTGGTTAAGTCCAGATTCCGCTGCGTTTCTGTCAGATGCTTGGGAGAGACAGCAAAAAAAATAAGATAATTAGGACAGTTTTGATCTGTCTTTAATTAATATTGATTTTTATGTGTCAGTTTTATGTAGGCAGGAAGACACATTTATGCCCTGAGTGCAGTAAGTCATACCCTTCACAGATTTTGACAGACAGAAAGAGTAATTTTAGTGGTAGGAGTTAATTTGCTCTGGCATTAAGGCATGAAAAGTTGGTGATCATGTCTAATTGTTTACTTTGTTACTATTCAACTAAAAATAATGTTCATGAACCAAATTCTGGGAAGCTATTGATTATGAAGGTTTTTCTAAAAATGAAAGTCATTTTTCTCCATAAGCAATTTCTGATTCCAAAATAAACTTTTACTACATCTTCTCACTTCTCCTGCTTCCTCATCTATAAGTCTCATAATAAATATTGGAGTATACATAAAAAGTGAAGAAATTTACAAGCTACTCTAATTCTGCCAAGAAATACTGGAAAACTCATTTTAAAAGAATTCAGCATTAATATTGCTGCGTATTTAAATACAAACAGACACATGCACATCCACAGAATCATAAAAAGTATCTACAGTTTTTCATTGTTGTAGAGTACCCACTCTGCAAATGTACAATTTCATTGGATGTGTCAAGAATCAGTTACATTGGTTTAGTAAAGGTTCAATTTCGTGATATTGAGATGACTTTTAAAAATGTCCTTTCTGTTCCCCTCCATATCCTTACTAATAATTTCCTGAATGCTTACTATATACTCTGCAATATAAAACCTTTTCCCAAGTCTTGAGACATAAGATTGACAGACATGTTTTAAGGCTTAGTTTTGTTGTTGTTGTTGTTGTTGTTGTTTTGTAATCTATGTAAGGATATTTTCCTTTTCTACGAAAACAAAAGTACATCAATGTCTTCTATCATGAAACTAAACATCCACATGTCAGAGAGTATGATGGCCTTAGATTTTATTAAATCTGGACATTTTCTGTTCACCATCTTCTGATGCGTGGCTTTTGCCCCTCCTCTTGTCCCAGCATGATCACAAGGTGGATGCAGTAGCTTCATTTATCTCATCCTGATTTGACTTATGATAAACCAGGGCTGTGTGTATATATGTGTATGTGTGTGTGCTTCGTTGAGAACTTTCCCTCCAACCACCCTGGCAGTTTTCCTTCAGTATCATTGGTCTGCTCCTAAACAAATCACAGATGTTAGAAGGAAACTCCTCATGTTCCTGGAACTGGACAAGGATCAGATTACCTCAGAAGCTAATGATCACTGAATGCATATCAAAATTGGACGTGAGAGAGATGAAACAATGATGCAGTTTGGCAAGCTCCTTAGAAGTTGAAAAATAATAAAACAGAACTTGCCCAAGAAATAATCAAAGCATTGTATATGTGGGTAGAAGTGATGTGATGAGGAGCTTAGAGAAATCAGCACACACTGACAACTGTGTTTGCATTGCCTACTGGTTTTAAAAATCAGACACAAATTTTCTTTAAAACTTGAACTATAAAAGTAATCCAATTCTACTCTGCTTCAGTGACAGTAAAAGACACGTGTCTGAATGATACTATCAGGTTTTTATGCCTGAGAAGTTCTTAACCCATCTTCAGTTATGCCCCCAATTGGAAAAGAAACTTCACTTTTGATAGTTCCTGCTTACTATGTAGGTAATACTAAAATCCCTCTCCTGGTAAATGCATTTAAGACAATGATACTATAGATAAATAATGATGAAGGTTGTGCTATTATGACACAGGTAAAGACAATGAAGTAGAATAAGTCAATAAAAGTTTACATCATTTAGTTAGGGTTCTGATAATGCAGGTAACCATAATGATTATTAGATTTATCAATTACCTAGTGAGTTTTTATTTAAGATGGAAATGAAAAGAAGGACTGTTAGCTTTAAGCATTTTAAAATTCTGCCTTTTCTTATAAGATTTTAAAAGTTTATAAGACTAGGTAACACCATATCACTAAAATAATCATTAGAGATCATTGAAGGAATAGGGTTTTCCAACACATCTTTTATTCTGAAGGATTGTTTTATATGCATGGGCATATTGTAGCCAAAGAGAACTGATCTTGGTGTGTATTAAAATACTGATCTTTCAAATAGTATCATTAGTTAACATTTGGATGTGCAGATGTCCAAATTTCATTTTCTGTTCTAAGGATTTATGTCGTTCCAATAATTCAGTACAAAAATATTTTAAATGTCTAATTTGAAATGTATATACCTGGACATCTTCACAAACAGTTTAAAAAGAGTTTTGGTTTTCTGGTATGTGTGCGCACGTGTGTGTGTGTGTCTGTGTGTGTCTGTGTGTGGTTTCTCTTTTTTTTTTTTTTTTTTTTGACAGGCAGAGTGGACAGTGAGAGAGAGACAGAGAGAGAAAGGTCTTCCTTTGCCGCTGGTTCACCCTCCAATGGCCGCCGCTGCAGCCGGCGCACCGCGCTGATCCTGGCAGGAGCCAGGAGCCAGGTGCTTTTCCTGGTCTCCCATGGGGTGCAGGGCCCAAGCACCTGGGCCATCCTCCACTGCACTCCCTGGCCATAGCAGAGAGCTGGCCTGGAAGAGGGGCAACCGGGACAGAATCCGGCACCCCGACCGGGACTAGAACCCGGTGTGCCGGCGCCGCAAGGTGGAGGATTAGCCTATTGAGCCACGGCGCCGGCTCGGTTTCTCTTTTTCTTAGAAATATCTTGTGGGGCCGGTGCTGTGACGTAGTTGGTAAAGCTGCCGTCTGCAGTGATGGTATCCCATATAGGTACCGGTTCGAGTCCCAGCTGTTCCAATTCCAATCCATCTCTCTGCTATGACCTAGGAAAGCAGTGGAAGATGGCCCATGTCCCCACATGGGAGAACCAGAAGAAGCTCCTGGTTCCTGGCTTTGGAATGGCACAGCTCCAGCAGCCGTTCCAGCCATCTGGGGAGTTTTTTTTTTTTTTTTTTTTTTTTTGGAATATAGTATGTTGCATCCTGATAGTGCTTTTGTTCATCAGCATTGCTGAGTGGATAATGCATTCGCACTAGTTAATGTGAATCTAGAAAAACAAAATGGCAAGTCATCATTTTAAAATAAAATGACTAAGATGAAACTTCAATAACCCTAAGTGTTCTGTTGTCTTTTTTCTTTCTATGACAAAAACATCACATTTATGATTACTTTATGTTTTGTTAGGTGTGTAGATAGAATTCTAATGAACCATCAAAATCATAAAATGGGAGGGTGAACAAGCACCTGGCTCAGAGGTCCACTGCTTGCTCATCTAGGTCCCTAAATTCACTCTGGCAGTCTATATAAAACAAATGAGCTGTAGAGAAATGTTTTTTCTGGTAGTGTACCCATGGTACAAGATATTTCTTTCTTCCTTCCTTTCTTCCTTCCTTCCTTCCTCTCTTTCTTCCTTCCTTCCTTTCCTTCTTTCCTTCTTCCTTTCTTTCCTTCTTGCTTTCTTATTTTAAAGATTTATTTATTTATTTGAAAGGCAGAGTTACAGAGAGGGGGAGAGAGAGAGGAGGGAGAGAGAGAAGGAGGGGTCTTTCATCCACCAGTTCACTCCTCAATTGGCCGCATCGGCCAGAGCTGCAATGATCCAAAGCCAGAGCCTCCTCCGGGTCTTCCCACTTGGGTGCAAGTGCCCAAGGACTTGGGCCATCTTCTGCTGCTTTCCCAGGGCCATAGCAGAGAGCTGGATAGGAAGTGGAGCAGCTGGGTCTTGACCTGGCATCCATATGGGATGCCAGCACTGCAGGAGGTGGCTTTACCCAATACGCTGCAGCGTCGACCCCTATAACTTTTAATAGTTAAGACTAACAAAATTCTATAGAACAAACACAGGGATCTCAGAAATGTATCACCCATAGGAAGATTCAAACGAATTGCAGAAAAATTGAACAGAAATTTTTTTGACAAAAATTTTTTTAAATCTGTGCATACTTTTTTTTTTTAGCATATGCATTTTCCATGAACTTATTCAAGGCCCTTCATATGAATGGATTAAAAATTGCTTTGATTTGGCCAGCGTTGTAGCATAGAGGATGAAACCACAACCCACGATGTCAGCATTCCACATGGGAGCCAATTGGAGTCCTGGCTGCTCCACTTCTGATCCAGCTCCTTCTAATAGTCTGGGAAAAGCAGCAGAAGATGGCCCAAGTGCTTGGGCCCTGCACCCACGTGGCAGACCTGGATGAAGCTCCTGGCTCCTGACTTTGGCCTGCTTTAGCCCTGGCCTTGCAGCCAATTGAGGAATGAACCAGTGGATGAAAGATCTCTTGTCTTCCTCTCATCTGTAAATCTCTTTCAAATAAATAAACAAATCTTTTTCAAAAAATTATTTTATAATAAATATGCTTACCTCTTAATTCTATTTCCCATTAACTTTTTGAAATACCCTTCACACATGTATATACAAACATGAAAAATAACAATTTCTTGGGTAATTAGAGTATTTTTAAAAATATATCTCTAAGTTAAAATAATAAAAACTGTATGTTTTTTAAATACAAGTTCCATTCTTAGAAATATAATTTAAACCATTAAGTAACCTGCTAAAAATTGATTGCCTTTGATCTAATTTCATGTTCATTGGTTATTCTTTGCAAAACTGCCTTATCAATCATTAATCTTTTCTAAGATTAGTAAATTTTTTTAGATCATGCCAATTTTCCATCCATTAGTGTCTGTTTCTAGGCTTCTGGTGGTCTGATAAAAATAATAAATCATGGCTGCAATTACGTTAATGCAATAATTGCATTATTAAATATTACAGATACCACAAGCAACAGAAGTGTTTATAGAGATGACTTAATTATTCATTGGTCACTGTTGGGCAGGTATCACATAATGCTCATTTCTCTTCTCAATTAAAGCAGTCATTAGGAGGGTTACCATAATGTCTTGTTTTTATTTTTCATAATATGACAGAAACACAAATTAAATAATTTTTTAAAGATTTATTTATTTGAGAGGCAGAGTTACAGACATAGAGAGAGAGACAGAGGTCTCCTATCCATTGATTCAATCCTCTAATGGCCACAACAGCTGGTACTGGACCAATACGAAGCCAGGAGCCAGAGCTTCTTCTGGGTCTCCTACATGAGTCATCTACTGCTTTCCCAACATAAACAGAGAGCTGGATTGGAAGAGGAATAGCCAGAATATGAGCTGGAGCCCATATGGGATGCCAACAGGGCAGGTGGAGGCTTAACATACTATGCCATGGCACCAGCCTCCAAATTAAATAATATAAACAAAATTTTGGTTCAGTCCATTATGTGAATAATCAAAAGAAATTATTTCTAAAATTTGATTTGTCTTGAGTTGGTTTGTTTTCATCAATGAATTTATCCAATTAAATTTAAGTTTTCTACAAGTGTACTGATCCATTGCTTGGCAGCCTTACAAACCACTGATCCAGTAAACAGAAAAAGCACATTTGGGAGAATTGGAAACAGAGCTGGCACTTGAACCCAGGCACTCTGATATAGGATGTGGGCATCACAACCAGCAATTTCACTGGCAAGCTGAATGCTTATCTCTTTATTTGATTCTTAGATATTTTTTAAAGATAGTTTAAAGAAAAAATTAGGGTGAAACCAGTTTCATTCTATTTTGCATTAAATCTAAGAAGAGTTCTCATTCAACAGCTTTCCTTCCATAAACATACATAAGTACAATAATATTTGCAATCCAAAGAAGTGTGAAATTTTCATGAGAAGACATGACATAAATATCCAGTGCTTCCCTCAGTAAATAACCCACATTGCATTGCTTTACTTGGTTAAGAGTGTGGGTCTCCCATTGTCAGTGATGACTGCACCTCTTAGCAGCTGATCATTGACTTCCAGCCTTGCCTGCAGTCTTTCTATTCCTATAGTAATTATGATGCTTGGTTACTGACTGGGAACATTGAATTGGGAACAGTACATTCCTAGAAATTTATTTGCTTTCCTCTCATTAAATTGACTATTCTTTTCTTCTTGCTTAACTATTTTCTTTATTCTGGAAGAAAAACATTTTCTCAAATCTGTATACACAAGCATGTAAGAATATAAGAAATGCATTAAATCTTATAATACCCATCTTTCTACTTCATTGAAAGTAGAGAAAATATACATGGGTTTTGTTTAGCCTAAACAGTGACATCAGTAAGCTCACTTGTCCCGTACATATATGTGTGATACACATTTTTAAGTACTTAAAAGGTCACATCTAACTTTTATGACCCAGATGGAAGCAGACATTTCAAATAAGACTCATATTAGCTTTTCTTCTGACAGTAACAGCACGTAGACTACATATAAAATAAAGAATTCGGCTTATCAGACCATCTGATACAAATCATGTGGCTGCTAGAAGAATTTTTAATATACTATAATAAAAACTTTTGGTTTTATTTGTTTTAAATAAGATTATTAACAGTAAATTCATAACTATGAAAATATCCTCTTTTTTGCATGTTTTTTGAAATGCAGACTCCTGAATTCTGCTCTCAGAGATTCTGACACAGTGGGTTAGGAATGTGCACTTTTAATAAACACTTATGGTGATGCTAATGTTTATTATCCCTGAAATCCACCTTGGGAACTACTGCTCACCATTCTATATCCCTGGTGCTTCTAATCCTGCCAAGATCTCATTAAATAACTCAGCATTTCCCCTTCTAACTCTGTTCGTCCATCACCCTGATAATATCTGCCTTTGTCTGATTTTACAGTCTCAGTTCACCAAGACAATTTCCCTGAACTTGGTGGCGTGTATAAAGGCATTTAAAAATCCCAAGCAACTTACCTACAAAGGAATAATAAGAATACAACTTCTTTTGAGCTTGGAAAATTCCTATTTGATTTTGTAGTAAATTCATTATTTCCAGCTATATAAAGTATCATTCTAGTTTTCAATTCATCCATATATTTCATTTCAATTTCATGTCATTTTATGTCAGTTAATGAATGCCTGCTTTTATATGGGTGGGATAATATGTACTATATGAGTATAATAACCACAGTTTAATTTCATTGCTTTTTTCTTTTATAAATTTCATGTATTTCATATTTACAGTCTTAGGAACATAGTGATGCTTCCACCCTACCCTCCCTCCTGCCCGTGTTTCCACCCTTCCCTATCCTTCCTCTCTTATTCCCACTCTTAATTTTTAATAATCTACTTTCAGTTTACTTTATACTCATAAATTAATCCTACACTAAGTAAGAAGTTCAACAAATAGTAGGAATTTAAAAACACTGTTCCTCAACAGTAGTGACCAAGTATGTAAACAATCATTGAATCTCAAAACTTCATTCCTTTACATCATATTTGTGGTATTCTATTAGTTACTACAGATTAGGGAAATATATGGTATTTGTCTCTTTGTGACTGGCTTATATCACTAAGCATAATGGTCTCTAATTTCATCCATTTTGTTATGTCAGACAGTATTTCATTCTTTTTTACAGCTGGGTAGTATTCCATACTATATATGTGTGTGTGTGTGTGTGTGTGTACACATACACCACCATTTCTTTATCCTTTCATCAGTTGATGGACATCTGGGCTAATTCCATATCTTAGCTATGGTGAATTGATCTGCAGTACACATGGGAGTACAGATAAATCTTTCATATGCTGATTTCATTTCTTTTTGGTAAATTCCCAGGAGGGGCTTGGCTGGGTCGTATGGTGTATCTATTTTCATCTTTCTGAGGTATCTCCATACTGTCTTCAACAATGGCTGTAGTACTTTACATTCCCACCAATAGTGGGTTAAGGTACCTCTGTTCCCACATTCTTGCCATCATTTATTGTTTGTTGATTTCTGTATGAGAGCCATTCTGACTGGAGTGGGGTAAACCTCATTGTGGTTTTGATTTGCATTTCCCTCATGGCTGGTGATCCTGGTTATTTTTTCATTGCATTTTCTTAAAGGTGTAGATTCTCTATTGCCAAGAGTACAGTAAAGATTGGCAAAGAAGGCCAAGAATTGGAATATGAAGTTAAAGCAGTTTGTAATGAATAATTTGAGTTGCAGTCAGGGTGAAACTAGAAATCTTAATGTAAATGCCATTCTAGTAAGAGAGATGAGGGACAATTTTGACATCAAAGTAGAAAAAAATATTAAGAAATAATCCAAGACTGACACATGACATCACTATAAATTACAAATGATCTGAGAAAGGTAGGGCTTCACCTTTGGTTCTTATTTTGAGGGCCGCACTTGTCAATGGGCAAGTGATGAGAGAACGTGGAAAAGAGCTCTTAAAGTACAAGTTTCTTTCAAAGACACACAGTCTGAGAAATTTCATTATGGTTATGCTTGATTCCTTTTTATAGTATCATAAATACTCTCCAGAGACATGGTATTTTATTGTGGTTCTTTGACTCTTGGTTAAATCTGATAATACTGATAACATTTCACAGTGTCAGTTACACAGACAATAGTAAATTTTTAAAAATAGTGGAACATAAGAATCTTCCAAAAATGATATATAAAAATCACTCATCTCAGTTGAGAACAAAAGTACTTTTTTTAAAATGAACACTGGAAAAATCATCTTGAAGTGTTATGTTGTAAAAAGTGAACAAACTTCTCTTCAATGTCATCCTGAGACGCTGGCCTGTGTTTCCATTAATAGTATGTAAATGTTATGGAAATAGAACATGCTGGGTGTCTGGTCTGCCCCTGAGAGTGGTTGCAGGATCACAAAGGTGAAGGGAAGAACGGCTTTAGTCAAGATAGTCTTTGGAAAGGATGAAATCTCATTCAGCAGCAGCCTGTGGATAATGAACTTGGGCATCTCAGTCATGCAAAAAGAGGCATCGTATGATATGCGGGATTGACAGCCTCAGAGAAGAGCAGAAATTCTGGATCTCACATTCAAAACCAAACCTCAAGACAACTGTGAGTCTGAAGCACATAGACAGGCTGATAAATAGAGTTGTCAGGGGAAATGCAAAGCAAGGTGTGAATTTTGGTTGTGTCAGATAACACCAACCCCCGGTGTTCCAGGGATGCTGCTCTTTGTGCTGATGAGAGAGCGTGAGAAGTGCTGATGGATGAAAGAAAGGCCTGCAGACAAGTGGAGCAAATCGGAGAGGACAGCTGGGAGGCATCCATTCATTATTGTTCATATCATTTGGAATTGCCATATCACTCTCCCTCAGAAGATCCTGCACGTCTTCCATGGAGAGGAAGTCTGGCATAGTCTAGCGTTGTGCTTAAGAGTCAAGGCTTGGAGCTTAACTCCCTGGTTTCAAATCCTTCTGCCTCAACTCATTGCAATTCTTCCCTCTTCATTTAAAAAAAAATTGAAAAATATAACTTCTGTATTTTAACTATTTATTTATGCAATGAGAATAATTATGTTGCCCAAACTACAGTATTTTATGTTGAGACAAATAAGAAAAACATCATGACGTGTGTAATGTATTCAGTGGCACAATGAAACCCCTAAATAAACGTTAGCTATTTAGCTATATCTCTGGACTAAGAATTTAATTAGAGATATTTTATAGTTCTCAGAGAATTTTTAATTAAAGAGAGAAATTATCATTGAGAAAAAAATTTTAAGCAGAGCACAAGAATGCAATTTTTAAAAAA
The DNA here is from genome assembly GCF_964237555.1 of Oryctolagus cuniculus. NCBI lineage: Eukaryota > Metazoa > Chordata > Mammalia > Lagomorpha > Leporidae > Oryctolagus > Oryctolagus cuniculus. Next base: position 152,065,697 of record NC_091433.1, read on the forward strand.
ATTTAGGGAAAGACAAGTTAAAAACTGTTATAGATGAGAGGGAGCATAAAGCTGTACCCAGTTGAAGTATTTTATATGATGAGCAGTAAAGGAATGTTATTCTCTGGATGTAGGGAAAAAAAAGGTTTCATAGTAGCACATTAGACCCTCCTAAAAATGATGGATAATAATCATTTTCTACACAGTGTGTTAAATAAATTCTTACATACCATGCATTCTAAACTCTTCAACTTAGAGTGAAGAAGAATATAGTGACTACACCAACTCTGTAATCATGAGATCACCTTTCTGAAACCAATTAGCCCCACTTTAATAAAATATCATTCCTTGGTTGCTAGGTAGAAGTTGTATCACTGGAGTCAGTGTCGCTCCCCCTCTTCGTGGAGGAACGACACAGGACCCTGCGCTATTCTTTTGTCTGCTCGGCCCTCCCTGGGTTTGCTGCTGGTTCTTCCTGGGTTGGCTACCGTCCCTTCCACCTCCGTGGAAGGGCGGTTCCCCCTGCCACATTCCCCACTTCCGCGGGGGAGCGGCACACTGCCGGCCGGCTCTCTTGGGGGCTGCACAGGTGTTCCCCTTAGATGTTCCCCTTAGATGTTCCTGGTGCATGTTGTCTCTCTCCTCCTTTATAGTCCTCTTCCACCAATCCCAACTCTGCTACCCACACGCCGAGTACGCTGCTCTCCTCCAATCAGGAGCAGCTCCTGCAGCTTGTCAAGTTGGTGAGAGGCAGCTGGGTAGAAGCTGTTGCCTCCTCTCCCAGCGCCATATTGTGGGAGAGCAGATGCATAGAATAAGTCTTAATTCCAGTAACTTAGTCTAGTCCGAGTTGCTCCCCACAGTCAGAACTGCAGTGGGCAGTCCTTGTTGCCCTCCAGAGCAACAGTGCAAGCGCACATCTGATGTTTTGCTTTTTCAGGGTCTCTATATTTAGTACATGGGGTGACAGCCAATGTTACCAACAATTAATATATTCCCTGAGGGGGCTGGCGCCGCAGCTCAATAGGCTAATCCTCTGCCTGTGGTGCCGGCACACTGAGTTCTAGTCCCGGTCGGGGCGCCGGATTCTGTCCTGGTTGCCCCTCTTCCAGGCCAGCTCTCTGCTGTGGCCAGGGAGTGCAGTGGAGGCTGGCCCAAGTCCTTGGGCCCTGCACCCCACGGGAGACCAGGAGAAGCACCTGGCTCCTGGCTTCGGATCAGCGTGATGTGCCAACCGCAGTGCGCTGGCTGCGGCGGCCATTGTAGGGTGAACCAACGGCAAAGGAAGACCTTTCTCTCTGTCTCTCTCTCTCTCACTGTCCACTCTGCCTGTCAAAAAAAAAATATATATATATATCCCCTGAGAGCATTCAGTAACAGGAATAGATACTCAAACCAAAAAGTTATTGATACAGGTATCAAATATTGACATTTGTCCCTGATGGACAAATATTCTTTCCAGGAAATAGGGAACAAAGCCATAAGGTTTTTACATACACATACACATATTATGAATGTTTTCTGCCTCTGTAGGAAATAAAAATTTAATATCTTGCATGCAACTCAAGCATAGAAAGCCAGTTTTTAAATTTTGTGATCCTTGGAAATGGACTATCTTATACGAGTACACAAGTAAAGCAGATGGTTGCCTTTCATTGATTGACTTATTAAGGGTAATTGCTTACAAGACTAGAGCTTGAAAGTGATTTGTAGGCAAAAATTTCAGGCTTTTTCTTAGTAACCAAAGGACACTGTGGGACATATATGCATATATAGTATGAATAAATGTCTGTCTCAGATATTAAATCTGGTTTGCATATTTAGTTGAGCACTGCACAGTGTTATTGCATCTAACAGGATACTATTTGCATCATGGGTATTGTTGATTTGTATACTTAATACAAGAATTTTAAGGGAACCAGTGGTGCAGAATCTGGTTTCAGCACAGTAAGTGTGTTAAAACAATTTTGCAATAAATAGAAATTAAGAGACTTGATAAAGGGTAGCCTTTTCTAATTTGTAAAAAGCTGCCTTATGGATTAGCAGTTACCCCAACAGTAATTCTAAAGTTTGTCAGCTGGATGTGGATTTCAGCTCAGTTCAATATCCTTCCCCACTCACAAAGCTACCTTTTTCTACTTAATGCCCCTTTCTCCTGTTTCGATTCATGGAATGCTAGTTTTATTAACTATGGCATGGGAGCCAATATCTTCTCCTATATCGCCTTGGTAATAGATTTAATTAAAATATAAATTTTAATGGACTGAAGTCCTTAGAGTGCTTTATAAATGCTTTCGGTTTCTTATTATGCTAATCAATATTTTTATTCTTGTATTTGAAAAATCACTATCTAGGTGTTAGTTTTATTTTATTTAAGAAAAGGGTGATTGCTGTTTAGGGGATCATCATGATCAGTTTTTGGTAGGGGACATGTAGTAAAAGAAAAGCAACTAAAATTTATTTATATCCATAAGGAAGTGTGTGTGTATGTGTGTGTGTGATGATGATACAGACTGTTACACTGCTGATAAAACATCAGAAGGTGAGTTCCAGATTTTATTAATAAAGCACTTACAGAACATCAGTTATGGTGCAGGCTTTGCTATTAGATCATTAGCACATTGACTCTGCCTTGAAAAATTGTGCATGTTGTAATATAAGAATCTTCCTTAGAATAAAATACGGATTAGTTGGGGGGTGGCATGTTGTGGTGTAGCAGGTTAAGCTGCTGCCTACGATGCTGGCATCCCATATGGGGTGCCAGTTCCAGACCCTGGGTGCTTCCCTTTCAATCCAGCTCTCTGCTAATGTACCTAGGAAGGCAGCAGAACATCTTCTGACCAAGAGCCTGGGTCCCTGCTCCCATGCAGGAGCCCAGGAAGCCGCATGGCCAAGAAGCTCCTGGCTTCAGCCTGGCCCTGCCGTGCCCCTTGCGGCCATTTTGGGAGTTAACCAGCAGTTGGAAGAGTTTCTATCACCTCCTCTCTCTGTAACTCTTTCAAATAAAAAATTAAATGTTTTAAAAAATGTGGATTAATGTAACTTCTTGAGTGACAGTTTTTATTTTGGCAAAAATATTTAAATATAATAAGGAACTATTTTCACTTCAAGCATAAGGCTTTTTAATGGAAGACATCTTTTAAAAGATACATAACTCTTCCTTCATAGGGTTAAAAACACTTTTGTGTGAAATTCGTAAATTTCAAATGCCAATCTCACTTTTAAGCCCTGTAAATTCCATGAGCTCCAAAAATAATTTAAAAATTCTTAGAATATATCTTATATAGTTCATCCTATTTCCTCTTCCTAACCATTCTCTAATTTCAGTTAGGCAGTTGATATTTGTGACTATGATGTATGATACTGAAGTGTTAATATTCAGTCTTTGTTTATTTTTCTTTAAGTAGAAGATCAAAATGATTTATTTAGAAGTGATAGAATATATGCTGGGTAATTTACTTCACTCTTATTTCAGTTAAGGGTTTAAAATGACTACACTGAAGTCTTATTGAAACCACGAGTCACTGTGAAGATATGTTTATTGACAGTAGGAAGTAGCACAATGCCAAATATAAATCCAGGGGACTTCTGTTGCTTCTAAGCAGACCGCAGCCTGTGTAACTTTGGACATTTTTTTTTTTTCGCCTTTCTGTGGTTCAGTTTTCTCTGCTGTAGAATGGGTATAATAGCTGGCTTATTTTGTAGGGTTAGCATGTGGCTTAAATAAGTTAGGTGATGTAGCACAATTAAAATAGAGTTTAACATAGGTGAAATGATCAGGACACATTACCTATCTTTATCATCAGCATTGTATTTGGTATCTCCTTTAAGCTTTTTTTTTAAACACCCTTATGATGTTGATGTTATTTCTATATTATAGGTGAGAAAACATCTATAACATGAGGTTCAGAAAGCTTGATGTTGCTTCCTTTACATCAGGAAGTGTTTGAGATTTAAATATAATAGATATCAAAGCATTTTAAATCATGGTAACCAATAAAAGGAGTTAAATAAGAAAAAGAACACAGAATACTCCTATTAACAGGTATTTTCTAGAAATGCAGTAAAGGGAAAAGAAGCAATTTCCTTGTTTGGGCTATACTTTATGAGGAATGTGATCCTCACTGATTCAAGAATCATAAACTTTGCCTGGGCACCCCAAGGCAGAGTATATGTGATATGAGAATGAAAGTTCTTTAATCTATGGTTTATTTAAATCATAAGCGGTTAGAAATATATTCCATTTTGTAGTCAACTCCATGCTTTGTTGTTCTTTAGTGAAAATGCCAGATAATCAAACATTAATTTAAAATTTATTTTTATGATTACCTTTAATATTAATGAGGTTTGCCCATGTCTGTAGGAGTCATAACTCCTGAGATTTCTGCTTTCTGTTCCCTATTCTGTTAAAAAAAAAAAAAGGCAGGAAAAATGAAGATTAGTAAAAAGAGCTATCATTCCTGTGCAAAGAATGTGTGTCCTAATATGTGATACGGGTTTTTGTTTTTGTTTTTGTTTTGTTTTGTTTTTGCTTATTTAATAGCATTGCCTCAGATTAGCTGTTTTAAGAAGTATATTTTCAATGTGTACTATCCAACTGATTATATTTTTAAAAAATGCATGTGCCCTTTGTGCTGGGAAAATTACCCAGTTAACACTATGATAATAGTAGTGATTTTCAGGAAAGGAATTGTGGATCCTTTTCTCTGTAATTTACTTGATGTTTCTGACAACCCTTCACAATGGCTGCAATCAGTGTGGTGATTTTTCCCATGAACTTTGCCTGGAGCTGCCCGTCATTGCTTCACTTTTATGTTTTAAGTTCTGAAACACCTTTCTCAGTTTGCTATTGATTGCAATTAGTCACTTTTTTTCAGTTAAGAACTTTTACTATAAACATGAGCCAAAACATATTTTTCTCCCAGCAGGGAACATAAAATTATGGAATTTAATATCTTAAATATATGTTAGAGGTCATATATTCTTGTCAACCAACCTATTTAATAGGTGAAAAAAAAGTTTTTCAGATGTTAAGTTCAAGGCCAAGGTCACAGTATACATTACATTAGACAGTGGACTTTCTGGCTCCCTTTCCAGTGCTCTGTAATTCATACATAAAGTGGCTTAGAGTGACAATGAGCTAAATCTAAATGTGCAATCAAGATGTGGATAGTTATTGTTTGTTGTGATAATCAGGAAGAAAGCTTCAAGCTGACATTTTCTACCCAGAATAGCGCCAATCCTGTATGACATACTCAAAAAAATTTTTCTAAGATTTCTTTATTTTCTTTGAAAAGCAGAATAAATGAGGGGTGGGGAGACAGAGAGAGAAAGAGAGAGAGAGGTTTTATATCCCCTGATTCATCTCCCAAATGCTTGCAATGAAAGGGCTAGACCAGAACAAAGCCAGGAGCTCAGAACTCCATCTAGGTCTCCCATGTGGGTGACAGGAGCCCAGGCACTTATGCCACCATTCACTTGTTTCCCAGGTGTATTAGCAGGGAACTGGACTTAAACTCAGCACTCCCATATGGGATGATGACATTGCAAGCATCAACTTATCTTCCTGCCCCACAAAGCCACACCAATAATTTTTCAATAAATGGATATATAATACCTGATTAAATATATGCATGTACTTTATTTCTTCCCATTGCGTGTGGAGGATGAACCAAGGGATATTAGATCTCTCTCTCTCTCTCTCTCTCTCTCTCTCTCTTGCTTTCTGTCTCTCCCCACTCCCTCTGCAACCCCCTATTCTGTTTCTCAAATAAAATAAATCTTAAAAAAGATTCAGTATGTGATATAGGGCAGGCATTATTCTAGGTAGTGATATAATCTAGTAGATTATATATAATTTCACAATTAGGTTAAAGGTATAATATTCAGTTTGCCAGTTTCTTTTACTATATGAATCTATATAACATGTGATTCATATATTTCTAGTTAAGCTGACTAAATACATTCATTCACTCATTCATTAATATGTGTCAGGCAGTTTTGTTCATAATATAAGGAGCTATAGCTGAATGCCATTATTGCAATTTTGAATCATGAACTAAAAATTTCTTAATAATTTAAGGGTGTCAATAGGAAATAAATTAAAAACATTTGCTCAAGTAGTCAACCTGTATCTAAATCCTCTTCTCCATCACAGGCTTCATTGCATGTGCGAGAGCTTTATAGGAATATTTCATCATCTTCTTTCCCTTCATCAGGAGAATGTGGGAGCTTTTATAGTACGTGCCCTGCTGCTCACACCTAGTGTGATTTTTATGTCTTGTATGAGACACTATTAAGCCCCATGAGATAGCTTGGCTTAAAATATAAATTCTTTGTAGCTTAATTTAGAGAGTGTCACTGTAGAGAATCTATGATTAAGCACAAATATAGGTTTTAGTGTAACAAAAGTAATAAAAATCATCTCAATGAATCTTGTATTTGAGTAAACATCTAAAATCGTGTGCATGCTCCATTCATCTACTACCAAAAAAAATTAGAGACAGAGAAAAACAGGAAAAAGGATCAAGGACTTGTATTCCTGTCATCTCTTTGCTTTAGTGTTGAATTAACAAGCTGGTGATATATGAGAATGTATAAATTATGCTGGTTTTCAGTGCATACTGGGAAAATACACACACACACACACACACACAAAATAGTTGGAGCTTAGCAGATCACTCACAAACTTGTTAAGAAGCAGTCTCCTTTTTTTTTTTTTTTTAAATTTATTCAGTCTGCTGTTGGTACCCTGGCCACGTTTTTGTCTGCAGCCCAGGGTGCCTTAGAGTCTGGATGAAGCCACCCAGGTTGTAAATGACCTGAGCCTGTGATCTATGCTCAGACACTGAGAGATGCCCACCCCTACCCCAGGCTCCCTGGGTAACTTTGTAAGTAAACAATCTTTTCTTCAGTTCTTATTTTCAGACAAGGTAGCCCAGAGGCATTAAAAGCCTTTCTCAGAGAATTTTGGCATTTCTCCTAGATTCGGTGGTTGTTAATAATCCTGACTTCCCAAATAATAACAATAATTTAAACTGTTCTTTCTCCTTTCCCAGTAGCATATCTCAAGATGCCTGAGTGATGTAGCTAGTCATCAAGCCACTGGAGTTAGAAGAGAAACAGACCTGGGTCTTTGCACCAGAGTTAAATGGCAAGCGTTGGGCAATGACTCTCCAAGGCTGAGGAGGCACATGGTATCCTTGACCAAAGCTTTAGGCTTTGACTTGCAGATGATGGTCAGGCACTTTTGCATTTCAGTTCCTATTTTGCATTTATTCCTAGTGACATTTACTCGTGTTGCTTTCCTGGGAGCTGTCCAATTAAAGATTCTTGATCTTTTTTTCTCCTTTACACTTTCAGGGACTTACACTTAGGCAGAAAGAATAAAATTTTTACCTTTCTTGATAGGAAAGGTATGTTTTCTTGGTTGACAAAGCAACCGGCACTTCTCTCAGCTGGAGGACAATATACAGCAAAATGATTCGTGAATTTCCACAGCTGCCAAGTAGGAGAGGGGATTCTAGCTTGGCATCCCAAAGAGTGAGGGGCCTATAGGATTGTAGTGGAGGAAATGGACCAAGGCCAGGTGCCACATCTGAGCAGATAGTCAAGGCAACAGGATTTAACCAAGTGGAGCACTTGCAACTCATAAGTCCCTCTGTGCAAATAAATCCCAAGTATGTTAGGAACTTATTTTCCCAATTTGGAGAATTTTCAAATTGATTTTTGTCATTGTTATTAACTGTTTGCTAAGACTATTTATTTGATCCTTAAATGAAATACACTGATTTTTTTTCTAATTACAAAAGGAAATCATACTCACTATAGAAAAACATAAAAAACAAAGAACAAAAGTGATGATTCTAACTCTTATATAACTATTCTTAACAATTGTTTACATATATATTTTAAAAATTGAAATCACATTACTTACATTTTATAGCCCGCTTCTCCACTTAACGATATACATTAGAAATGCCCCGAAGTCGATAGACACTCTGCTGCAATATGACTATTTTACAACAATCTAGTATCCCATCGCACAAGTGCACTATACTTAAGATCTTACTGCTCATTTCAACAAATTTCCAATTTGTTACTGTTCTTACTTCTTCCCCCAAGATCTCTTAGTATTCTGTTCATATTGAAATTATTACTAGCTTTCCTTATATTGTGTTAATTATGAATATATTTTCTGTCTCCTTTTGGTATGAACAGCTTCAGCTTTGAGATTCTGTATGTTTAAGTGACTATAGATACAGGTGTTTAGGGGCTGTGGGTTAAGCCACCACTTCAGATGCTCACCATCCATTTTGAGTCTTGGCTACTCCACACTTCTGATCTAACTTTCTGCTAACGCACTGCAAACAGCAGATGATGGCTCAAATACTTGGGTTCCTGTCACCCATGTGAGAACCCTCGGTGGAGGTCCAGGCTGCTGGCATCAATCTAGCCTAGCTCCAGCTGCTGCAGGCATTTGAGGAGTGAACCAGTGAACAGATCTTTCTCTCTGTGTGTGTGTGTGTGTGTGTGTCCCTCCTCTGTCACTCTGCTTTTAAAATAAATAAGTATTGTAAATAAATAAATAAATATATTGTTTTGCTGCCCACATGTAACTTAGAAACAAAAGCATTAAAATATAGGTTTATGCTCCATTTCTATATTTGTGTATATTAGCACACACACATTTAATATGCAAATAGATTCAGCAAATTTTGAAGTATACCAAACGTGGACAGCATTCAAAGTTGATAAGCATTCTTTCAAAGAGCCAGGAGTGCCTCGAGACCTCTTGCAGGCACAGGGCCTCATACATCCTGTCTCCTCAGAGTTTTCTGCATCATCTTGGGACACTTCCTGAAACCTCTAACAGAGCAATCCCAAGTTAATTCTGATTTAAAAAAAAAAAAATCTGGTATGTAGTAGATTAGGGTTTTAATTCCAGTTCTGCTACTCACTAGTTATATAACTTTAGGTTAAAATATTCAGATACAGTCTTTGTGTATCTGTTTTCTGTATCTGTGAAATGTGACTTAAGGGGCAAGTTTTTGGCCCAGGAATTGTTAGCCGTCACAAAACACACCGAACACCTGAGTAAGGGAAAGAGTTTATTGGGGAAAACCCAGCAGGTTGGAGGGAAGGGGCGAAGAAGGAAAAGGAGATTAAGAAACAAAGAGAAGAGGGGGAGTGAGAGAGGAGAGAAGAGAGAAGCCAAGAGAGCCACGTGTTCAGGAACACGTCCTTTTTTTTTTTTTTTTTTTTTGGGGGGGGGGGGTTTGAACTGACTTTATTATTCTGTAAATGTGAATTTTACAAATCGTTTTTATCATGAACGAAACATCCTGGGCTCCTGCCTCGGCCCGGGAGCCCCCGCACCCTGGCCGGGAAAGCGCCTGTGGCTGTGGCCCTGGGGTCGCGGCCCCGACGCCAGGGCAGCCGGGAGCCAGTGAGGACGAGGGAGAGGCTTCCTCCCTCTTCAGACGAACAGAAAACCGAAGCTGGCGTCGCGGTGGCCGCGTCTGCCTGGGCGGCCGGGCGTTCGCAGGTCCCGGACGCCCTGCGGCCCCGCCCTCTCCCCCGCACGCTCGGCTTCTGAGCGTGTTTGCACCCACTGCCATCCACATTTTCAAGTCAAAAATATTTATACATTTTATGCTGAGTTCTTTTTTTGTGTGTACTAAAAATAGTATTGCAAGTTTTGGCTTCTTTTGACATAGAAATTAGAGTCGTGCACAAGGTTAACAACGGAAGCAGGGCACCCACCCTGAAGGAACAGGTCCTTTTAAAACTTTGCCCGAGGGCGGGGAGGGAAGCAGGAGCAGCAATCCCATTTGGTTGGGGGTGGAGCTTGACAATACAGGTTGGGCCATGTGGCCACCTGGCTTTCAGTAATGGTGGCGGGAACCTGGGCATAGAATGTAAATCAAGATGCAGATCGCGCCACAGATAAGAACGTGGCAGTTTCCTAACAGGAATTAAGACATCACTTGGCATGCCCACCTTCCTGGGTTTCAGCTCCAGCTGCGCTCCTGACTCCAGCTTCCTGCTAATGTGAGCTTTGGGAGGCAGCACATAGCAGCTCACGTAGTTAGGTTCTTGCTACCCACTTGGAGACCTGGATCTCCTCGATTTGGCCTAGCCCAGTTCTGGCACTGTAGGTGTTTGGGGAGTTAACCAGTAGATAGGAGGTCTCTCTCTTTCCCTTTCACTCTCTGTCTCTCATTCTCTATTCCTCTCAAATAAATTTTTAAAAAATTAAATAGTGTGTATGAACATGTATATCTCAAGCATTGATAAAGAAATTTTGAATTTTAATAAGTAAAATAAGAAAACATATAAAATGTCATAATACCTGGTTGTAAGTTTAACTCCTTTAATTTCTTTATTTTCCCCTTTACCTAAATCCTTTTGGCAGTTAGGACTCATTCTACTTCAAAAAGTCAGTGACTTGTTTTTGTGATTTTCCTCATTGTTTTCTTTAATGTGTTATAGAGTTCTCTCCGTTTGGCAGAGGTAAAGTAGAGCATGTTGCATATGGGAGAAATGAGATCGCCCTTACTTTCTTATTTCCCCTCTTTTTAACAGAAGGAAAATAAAGAATTGCATGAGTAGTTACTGCATGTCCCGAATGCTGTGTATTTGTAGTTATTAAAAGCAAGGCAAGTATGTGAAACATGTGCTTTAGGATCCTGTTCTTAGCAGTGATACGTTCCAGAGCCCATCATAAATTAGAGCTTATTTTATAACAGGATAGAGGCATGAAAGAATGTTGTGGATTATCCAGCCTGCTAAAGTAGTCTGCGGTTAATAGCCTAAGGAAATTGAGCAGTTCCCCAGGCACCCTGCTCTGTGAGCGAGAGTTTAAGGTGTATTCTGAGAGAACAGAGATAGAAGCTGCCCTTGGACTGAGCAGTCCTCTCCAGCTGAGTCAACTAGTGGCTAAACTGGGTCACTGTTTGCATGCTCATATCTACTTTCATAGAATTAAACCTTGCAAATGCTATTAGATAAATTTAGTGAGGTACAAGGTTGTACAAAGAGAGTATTCTGAACCCCCCAGGAACTGGACGAGAATCTTTATTGTTGGAATGGAGGCTTGAATTGAACTGTCAGTCTTAACCTCTGCAGTATGATGTAGACATTGCACTGAATGTAGGAGTGACTGTCAGACTGTTCATCTAATTGGCTGTTTCAGGTTTCAGTGCTGGGGCGGGGGAGGGAAGGGGGGGAGGAAGGAAGGAACTAAGTGGTGCCTGGGAGGTCTCCCCATATTCTAGCATTTTTATGAACTGTAATTAATGTCATGAATTCACAAAGATTTGACTATGGGAACAGAAGTGAAGTGCTAGAGTGTCTTCGGACATGTAGCAGATCCCAGAGAAGTGGGGGCAAGTGGTTTATAAATGCAAAAGAGCGTATTATGGCTAAACATGGATCTTTTTGTCTTCCAGAATACTCTTAAGTTCCATGAAAGAAAAATGCAGCCCTTTTATGTAGGTTTGGGAATACAGATATCTGTTTCAGCCACTGTATCTTGTTCCTGTTCCCCATACCAATAATATTGCATAAAAGGGGCAGCTAATGCCAGCGAGAAACCTGTATAAGCTCAGAGCTGTTTTGTTTGCTTACAGATGAATGGAAACAGGCAGAGTTCAAATTAACTGGAAGATTGTTGCTTGACCTTTTTTGTTGTTGCTGATGTGTAGCTAGATTGGAGAGAAGGAACTACACTGAAAAAGACATGTTGGAACCTGTTTTAAATTAATTCTACTCTGTTTAATTTGAGGGAGGTTTTAGAAATGAAGTTCCCCCATCATCATTTCTCCAATGCTTAAGATTTGGCTTGAAGAGGAAGAAATTATTAAAAGAGAGAATATATACATCTGTATATCAGTTCTAGTGAAACCGGATTTTCCGGGCCCACAATCAGATCATATGCTCAACAGATTTATAGTAAGGATGTAAGTCTAACATGTAGACATCCTGTGTAAGCTGAAAATTTGGCATCCTAAGAAGATTAATGATTTAATGCTTCTCTAATATATTCATTAAAAAAACTTATTTGTATGAGTGACAGAGGGGAGGGAGGGAGGGAGGGAGAGACAGAAAGAGAGAGAAATCTTCAACAACAACTGGGCAACCAAGGCTGCAAGGCTGGGCTAGTCTGAAGCCAAGAGCCAAGAATTCTGTCCATATCTTCTACATGAGTGGCAGGTACTCAAGTAATTGAGACATTGTCTACTGCTTCCCAGGTGAATGCACAGGGGGCTGGATTGGTAGCAGAATAGCCAGGACTCAAACTGGCACCTTGATACTGGATGTGAGATTAACCTGCTGTGTCGCAATGCTTGCCTCTCCTAATTTGTTCTTAAATGTGTGTCTGATTTATACAAAAGTCTGAGAGCTCCTTTGGGAATGGCTGGTAGCTTCTCTCAGCCTTGCCCATTTTGTTCCAAGCATCTCACTTGGGAGACTTTGGTAAAGCTATTGAATGAACAAACTTTTGAAGCATGGAAAGCATTTAAATACACAAAGATGACCTAAGGAAGGCTTTCAAGATTAGAGAGGTGAAGACTTTACCTCTATGCTAATAGCAACAATCAAGAAGAACCCCAGGGCCTGGCCGGCTCTGTGGTGCAATCGGTGAAGCAGCCATTTGAGACACAGGCATCCCATATAGGCAAGGGAAAATGGCCCAAGTACTTCTACTCCTGTCAACCCTATGAGAGACTAAGATGGAATTCCTGGATCCTGACTTCAGCCTATCTCAGTACAGGATGCTATTTGGGGAGAGAACCAGGGGATGGAATATGTTTCATTCTTTCTATCTCTCCCATTCTGTTGATCTTTTATAAATAAAATATTTATTTTAAAGTAAAAATAATTTATCTTTCCATATCTCTTTTTTGCTTGAATCAGCTGATTAGCAGTATTCCTACCTCTATATTCAGTGTGTTACAGGGATTCAAAAACTATGAATCTGTTGAGAAGTTTAGTGAGCAGAAAATGATAGTTGAAGGATAAAGACACCTCAACTCTGAAATTCAAGCACAATTATTACAGTTGAGGGATGAGAATGATGAGCCTTACATGCTACCCTGGTAAGTCTCCAAATCTCTAATTCTTTAAATATCTTTCGGTGCATTCACATGGTAGAAGTTTCAATTTTTTTGCACTAATAACATCTTTGCGTCACATCCTAATGCAGAGGTTAGAAAGAGAAAAGGAGGGAAGGAGGGATTTAGGAGAGGAAGAATGTTAAATGTCAATTGAATTTGTTAACTTACTTTGCTTTCTATTTTCCAGAGTTTCCTCAACTCTGACTTGTTTATGTAACTCACATTCAGGTGTGTGCGTGAATGCATACATCTTCATACACCTGTGTAGTTTGTGATCCTTAAGTGCTTTTGAGCTTAAAAACTCTGCTGAAAGCTCCCCATTTTCCAACATACTGCATTTTATGAGGACCCTTGGTTGATTGTTGAGCTTTGTGCTCATTGTGAAATAATGAATTAAATCACTGTGTGAACTTGAATATGTTAAAAATTTTTATTACTATTTCCTCATGGGTCAACATAAACAGATTACAAATTAATAATCCTATTGTATGTGGAGGATTAAATATAACAATGAAAATAGTATCTCTGTGTGGTTTTGAAAGCAGAAAGGAAGAGTTACAGAGAGAGAGAGAGAGAGAGGGAGAAAGAGAGAGGGAGAGATCGATTTTCTATCTCCTGGTTTATTCCTCAAATGTCCACAACAGCCGGAGTTGGGCTGATCCGAAGCTAAGCACCAGGAGTTTCTTCCCTGTACCCAGGAGCCAAGTCTCCCACATGGGTGCAGGGACCAAATACTTGAGCCATCTTCTGGTGCTTTCCCAGGTGCCTTGGCAGGGAGCTGGATCAGAAGTGGAGGAACCAACTCAAACCAGTGCCCATATGGGATGCCGGCATTGCAGGTGGCAGTTTTACCTGCTTTACTACAGCACCTGCCCTGAGAGCAGAATTCTTTAGTTATCTACAACGTACCTTCCCCTCAACTGTCTCCCATCCATAATATTATATGTGGCAATGCACTGCTAACTTTTTAATGGGAGTATAAGCAAATGGCTAATAAATTTTGGCTAAGCAAATTTTGGGGCACCATCACACACATTTGCAAAATATTTATATAATAACATACACCACGTTATATGGTCTCAGAATTGTTTTAAATATAAACTTTTCTACAGGAAGATAAACTTTCCACAGGTGTCTTTTTTACTTGCATGCAAAGACATTTATATGAGTACTTATATGGTAGGCTCATTCATATTTACGTGTATGTTCTCTAAAATAAGTCTCATAAGAGTTTTCAAAAGAGGAAACTACTTTTATCTAATGTCATGGCTCATATCCTATGCATCTAACCATGATGCAATACTACCCCTCAAAGTATAATGAAGACAGCAAATTCAGGGAATTGCTGAAGTTGTTGATACTGGGGATAGAAATACTACCCTAACTGAAGGCTGTATGAGGAAAATTATCAGAATGGCATGTGGATAGACAATGGCAGTGAACTAAATGTTTTTGTTCTCTCAGAATTCCTATTCTGAAATCCTAACTCCATGCAATGGTATTTAGAGTTGGCCTTTGACAAGTGGTTGGATCACTGGGGTAGGTCCATTATGAATGGGATTACTATCCTTCTAAAAGAGACGCCAGAGATTTCCCTTTTGGGCTCTCACCAAGCACTGCATGTGATGGCACCTTAATCTTGGACTTCCCAGTCTCTAGAATTGTGAAATACAAATGTTTGCTTGTAAGTCATCACATATATTATATTTTTTGTTATAACAGCCAAAATCTATTAATTGTATTCTAAATGTAATCCTTCCATCTGATATCAAATCAAGAGATTCTGTTTCCAAATGTGAAATCTTAAAAAAATTAGAAAAAATCAAATCTCTGCCTGCAGAAGTATGAAACAAGACCCCTACTTATGAAATCTTTACTTAATATATACTAAATCAATTTCTGTATATAAAGATAATTGAAAATGAATCTTGATATGAATGGAATGGGAGAGGGAGGGGGAGATGGGAAGGGTGCGAGTGGGAGGGAAATTATGGGGGGGGGAAGCCATTGTAATCCATAAACTGTACTTTAGAAATTTATATTTACTAAATAAAAAAATATATTAAAAAAGACCCCTACTTACACCCTACACAAAAATCAACTCACAATGGATCAGGGATCTAGAACTAGAACCTGAAACCATCAAATCACTGGAGGAAAATATAGGGGAAGACATTGGCATAGGTAAAGACTTCTTGGATAAGAACCCAGAAACACAGACAATAAAGGCAGAAATAGACAAATGAGAATACATCAAGCTAGGAAACTTAAGCACAGCAAAGGAAACACACAACAAAGAGGCAATTGACCGAATAGGAGAAAATATTTGCAAACTATACATCTGATAAAGATTTAATATCCAGGATATTTAAGGAGCTCAAGAGATTCAACAACAAAAAAAGCAATCCAGTTAAGAAATGGGCTAAGGATATGAACCGGTATTTTTTAAGGGATGAGATACAAATGGCCAACAGATACATGAAAACATGCTCAGATCACTAGCCATCAGGGAAATGCAAATAAAATCCACAATGAGGTTTCCCCTCAACCCAATATGAGTGAAATTGATACTTTGAGATTTGATTATTGTTTATAGCCATTATCTATACTCTCAAGGAATAGTGTTTTTACTTCTTACTACTTCTTGAATTCTTTATTTAGTGTAGCATAGAGTTAAGCTTATGATTATAAAGTAAATTGACTGAATGCATTGTGAAAATTAAAAATGAGAGAGAGTGGGATAAAGGAGGGAGAGTATGGTGAATTATTATGATCTTAAGACTGTATTTATGAAATGAGTTACCTTTATATAAATTTAAAAAAGAAAAAAAAGAAATAATTTTATTAGTCTTGACCTGAAGAATTACCAATTAAAAGGATGCTTATCTTATTATTGAAACTCATAGTAAAAAAATTAACTGTTGAACTAAACTGCTATTGTAAATATGAGTGTTGTTACAACTAGAGCAGAAATCTGACCTAGATATCAGCATTAATGATTTCGTTTCAATGAGGGCAATCAGTGTAGAGTGTATAGTATGGGGAATATTGACTTATTAGAATATCCTTTGAGTCCTTAGCAGATAATTAGAATTTGATGTTGTGGTATTCTTTGAATTTTCAAAGTAGATGAATACATGTCAGCTAACCCAAAAATGATATGTAAAATATTTTAAAGCAAAGTAATATGCCACATATCTGTTGATTGCCAGTTTTTAATTAGGTACTTAACTGTGCTAGAAACTATACAGGATATAAAGAAATAAAGTTAGGAAAATAACTTTGAATAAACTAATAATCTAGTTTGGGTACACAGAATATATTTGTACAAAAAACAGAATAACAGCATGAATGCCTCACTAGGTATTTACCTTTGTCTTGTCTACTACTGTATTCTGGAGCTAAAAACAGTAGGTGGTAATCATAGCCATTAAATAAGTATTTATCAAGCAAAAAAAGTAAATGAATGAACATATGGCAGGATGAGACAGCTATGTGGTTCCAACAAATAACAGAAGAGCTATAACCAAATTGGCCAGGATTCTCAAATTAAAGGGAATAAATCATTAAGACATTGCAAAAATGGCTATTGAGGGGCCGGCGCTGTGGCATAGTGGGTAAAGCCACTGCCAGCATCCCATATGGGTGCGGATTTGTGTCCCAGCTGCTCCACTTCTGATTTAGCTCTCTGCTATGGCCTGGGAAAGCAGTAGAAAATGGCTCAAGTCCTTGGGTCCCTGCACCCATGTGGGAGACCTGGAAGAAGCTCCAGGCTCCTGGCTTCAGAACAGCCAACTTCTGCCATTGCAACCATTTGGGGAGTGAACCAGCATATGGAATACCCCCGCCCCTGCCTCTGCCTCTGCCTCTGCCTCTCTGTAACTCTGCTTTTCAAATAAATAAATAAATCTTTTGAAAAAATTTAAAAATGAAAAATTACTATTGAGACGATTAGAAGAAATGAGATAAAGGTGCCCACTATGATGTCTGGCACCTACTAAATCCTAACAGTTTGTAGCTCCTGAAATCTAGAATAATAATTGAGTAAACAACCTCTCTTCCATTACATAAACATGCATATATATGTGTATGTAGGTATAGATTTGGAAACATGATAATTTAGGTAACTAGAATCAGCTGATTCTCATTATTATAGATATTGAGCTGACATGTGGGGAATTTTCTTATATAACTAAATTATTTTCCTTTATTTTTATTCCATAATTTCTCATTGAAATGTGGGCTGTAATTATCTTTTACTCATATTCTTATTATTTTGTTTTCCATTATTACTTAGCCAGTGGCTTGAGTCTATTCTTCTTCATCAGTGATTGTAATTTAGTTAATATTAGATTTTTCCACATGCATTGTGGATTGAAGCTTCTTAATTGTGTCTTCCCTTGAACAGATTTTTTTTTTTTTTGACAAGCAGAGTGGACAGTGAGAGAGAGAGAGAGACAGAGAGGAGCATAGAGAGGAACATATGTTCCATTGGTTCACCCCGCAATGGCCGCTGTGGCCAGTGCACCACGCTGATCCGAACCCAGGAGCCAGGTGCTTTTCCTGGTTTCCCATGCAGGTGCAGGGCCAAGCACTTGGGCCATCCTCCACTGCACTCTCAGGCCACAGCAGAGAGCTGGATTGGAAGAGGAGCAACTGGAACAGAATCCAGCGCCCCGACTAGGACTAGAACCCGGTGTGCCGATGCTGCAGGTGGAGGATTAGCCTATTGAGCCATGGCGCCAGCCTCAGAAATGTTTGTTTTTAATGGGCTATAGCCTATATTTGTTTCAAATACTTTCCTATCACCTGGAATAGATATTTGCCTCTTTTATCAGTCACCACACTTTCATTCATTTTGTTTATATGAGTATTCACACACATTGGCTACTGTTACAAGACACATCCCTAGATATTTTGGGTCCATAAAAATTCTGACATGTTTTCTAACCTGAAATATCCTAATAGTAGAGTTAAAATGTATACCTGTTATTTGAAAAGATAACTATGAAAGAGCATATAAGACATTTGCCAAATGAATGCCACTAAAAAGAAGTGCTTTAAGAGTTCAGGCAACAATAGAGCTAGAAATGAGAGCAGTGACTGTGGAGCTTCACAGGAGTGTTTGCTGGGTTG